>NW_028295245.1:0-245688 GCF_964341445.2 Mesoplodon mirus
AACGGCGAAGAGAGCACGAGCAACCGCACTGGTTCCCAGCACACTTTGAGGCCGCCCTTTCAGCTCGCCCACTGGGAAAGTAATGCTCCTGGCTTTAGGGAACCAATATCAACCTGGAACCCAGCACATGTCTCTGTAGGTTTGGACCACGAGAAAGAGACGCAACCCGCACCCTGGCGCTTCCCGGAGAAAATTTGGGCACCCAGGTGCCCCTGCATGGGCTGAAGGGCTTCGAGGATATAATTTCTGGGGATAGGCAACAGTGTCCGCGTGTCTTACAAAACCCCAGGTAGCGTTGAAAGGGCAAACTGTACGTTTGTCTGGCTGCCTCTGAAGTCGACCTTCTGCTCCCACAGAGACACGGCAGGTAAGGGTTCCCAGTAGGAACCGTAAACACAGTGTTTCCTCATCGCAGCAGTGGTTCAGCAGTGGGGACCGTCTGCATTCCACCTAGGAGCTGCTAGGCCGGAGTCCGGGAGGACTTTGGAACGCTTGGCCAAATAGGTGGGCAGCGAAGAGAGCAGAGTGTTGCCTTTCCTCCTTCATGCAGGGAACCGGTCCCAATTGCCTAAGGTATCTCTTTTTGGTGAGGGCGCCCAAGAAGACACATTGGGTACACAGTGTTTTGCCATGCGACGTGGTGAGCCCCCAGGAGTCCTAGGAGTCCTGAACAGCACACTCGCGTCAAGCCACTGCTTTGCCTGAGGCTCCTGGGCAAAGGCTGCCTGGCGCCAAGCATTGTGGATGCTCTGCCCGGACCTTGGTTGTTTGTACTTCGTGATCAGTGTGCGGTGCCCTGAACCTGCCAGAAGCCTAGCAGTGTTCGGGGGCAAACGGTCGGTTTGCAAGACTGCCTCTAAAGTCGAGTCACGGCTCGCCAGAAAGTGCCGACAGGTGAAGAACACCCAGAAGGGACACAGCGCACCTTGTTTCCTATTGCTCCTCAGCTTCAGCACTGAGAGCCCTGACGGTCCACGTACGAACCTTTACAGCTCTGCTCAGGGGCACTTTGGAATGTTTTGGTCAGGAAGTTATCCGGCAAAGAGAACAGGCTGTTGCGGCTCACTCTGCATTCACAGAGATGAACCGGGGCACTTTTAGAGTGGACAGAGGCGCAGGGCCCCAAGAACACTTCCGCCACCCAGTGTTCTTCCAAGGCATATGCTGAGGCAGCAGCAGCCTCCAGAGGGGCATGCTAACTTTCATGCACTACATGCTTAAGGTGTCCTGGCCAAACTCTGCACGAGTCCATTCATGGATGGCATCCCGGACCCTTACTTTGGTCCTTGTGGAACAGTAGAGTGTGCCCTTTAGGGACATGGGGCGCCAGGAAAGCCTCCTGCACGGAGGAGAAGAGAGAGGGTTTCTCCAGTCACACTGCCTTGCCCTTCGCAAAGCCGTTCTAACGGCGAAGAGAGCACGAGCAACCGCACTGGTTCCCAGCACACTTTGAGGCCGCCCTTTCAGCTCGCCCACTGGGAAAGTAATGCTCCTGGCTTTAGGGAACCAATATCAACCTGGAACCCAGCACATGTCTCTGTAGGTTTGGACCACGAGAAAGAGACGCAACCCGCACCCTGGCGCTTCCCGGAGAAAATTTGGGCACCCAGGTGCCCCTGCATGGGCTGAAGGGCTTCGAGGATATAATTTCTGGGGATAGGCAACAGTGTCCGCGTGTCTTACAAAACCCCAGGTAGCGTTGAAAGGGCAAACTGTACGTTTGTCTGGCTGCCTCTGAAGTCGACCTTCTGCTCCCACAGAGACACGGCAGGTAAGGGTTCCCAGTAGGAACCGTAAACACAGTGTTTCCTCATCGCAGCAGTGGTTCAGCAGTGGGGACCGTCTGCATTCCACCTAGGAGCTGCTAGGCCGGAGTCCGGGAGGACTTTGGAACGCTTGGCCAAATAGGTGGGCAGCGAAGAGAGCAGAGTGTTGCCTTTCCTCCTTCATGCAGGGAACCGGTCCCAATTGCCTAAGGTATCTCTTTTTGGTGAGGGCGCCCAAGAAGACACATTGGGTACACAGTGTTTTGCCATGCGACGTGGTGAGCCCCCAGGAGTCCTAGGAGTCCTGAACAGCACACTCGCGTCAAGCCACTGCTTTGCCTGAGGCTCCTGGGCAAAGGCTGCCTGGCGCCAAGCATTGTGGATGCTCTGCCCGGACCTTGGTTGTTTGTACTTCGTGATCAGTGTGCGGTGCCCTGAACCTGCCAGAAGCCTAGCAGTGTTCGGGGGCAAACGGTCGGTTTGCAAGACTGCCTCTAAAGTCGAGTCACGGCTCGCCAGAAAGTGCCGACAGGTGAAGAACACCCAGAAGGGACACAGCGCACCTTGTTTCCTATTGCTCCTCAGCTTCAGCACTGAGAGCCCTGACGGTCCACGTACGAACCTTTACAGCTCTGCTCAGGGGCACTTTGGAATGTTTTGGTCAGGAAGTTATCCGGCAAAGAGAACAGGCTGTTGCGGCTCACTCTGCATTCACAGAGATGAACCGGGGCACTTTTAGAGTGGACAGAGGCGCAGGGCCCCAAGAACACTTCCGCCACCCAGTGTTCTTCCAAGGCATATGCTGAGGCAGCAGCAGCCTCCAGAGGGGCATGCTAACTTTCATGCACTACATGCTTAAGGTGTCCTGGCCAAACTCTGCACGAGTCCATTCATGGATGGCATCCCGGACCCTTACTTTGGTCCTTGTGGAACAGTAGAGTGTGCCCTTTAGGGACATGGGGCGCCAGGAAAGCCTCCTGCACGGAGGAGAAGAGAGAGGGTTTCTCCAGTCACACTGCCTTGCCCTTCGCAAAGCCGTTCTAACGGCGAAGAGAGCACGAGCAACCGCACTGGTTCCCAGCACACTTTGAGGCCGCCCTTTCAGCTCGCCCACTGGGAAAGTAATGCTCCTGGCTTTAGGGAACCAATATCAACCTGGAACCCAGCACATGTCTCTGTAGGTTTGGACCACGAGAAAGAGACGCAACCCGCACCCTGGCGCTTCCCGGAGAAAATTTGGGCACCCAGGTGCCCCTGCATGGGCTGAAGGGCTTCGAGGATATAATTTCTGGGGATAGGCAACAGTGTCCGCGTGTCTTACAAAACCCCAGGTAGCGTTGAAAGGGCAAACTGTACGTTTGTCTGGCTGCCTCTGAAGTCGACCTTCTGCTCCCACAGAGACACGGCAGGTAAGGGTTCCCAGTAGGAACCGTAAACACAGTGTTTCCTCATCGCAGCAGTGGTTCAGCAGTGGGGACCGTCTGCATTCCACCTAGGAGCTGCTAGGCCGGAGTCCGGGAGGACTTTGGAACGCTTGGCCAAATAGGTGGGCAGCGAAGAGAGCAGAGTGTTGCCTTTCCTCCTTCATGCAGGGAACCGGTCCCAATTGCCTAAGGTATCTCTTTTTGGTGAGGGCGCCCAAGAAGACACATTGGGTACACAGTGTTTTGCCATGCGACGTGGTGAGCCCCCAGGAGTCCTAGGAGTCCTGAACAGCACACTCGCGTCAAGCCACTGCTTTGCCTGAGGCTCCTGGGCAAAGGCTGCCTGGCGCCAAGCATTGTGGATGCTCTGCCCGGACCTTGGTTGTTTGTACTTCGTGATCAGTGTGCGGTGCCCTGAACCTGCCAGAAGCCTAGCAGTGTTCGGGGGCAAACGGTCGGTTTGCAAGACTGCCTCTAAAGTCGAGTCACGGCTCGCCAGAAAGTGCCGACAGGTGAAGAACACCCAGAAGGGACACAGCGCACCTTGTTTCCTATTGCTCCTCAGCTTCAGCACTGAGAGCCCTGACGGTCCACGTACGAACCTTTACAGCTCTGCTCAGGGGCACTTTGGAATGTTTTGGTCAGGAAGTTATCCGGCAAAGAGAACAGGCTGTTGCGGCTCACTCTGCATTCACAGAGATGAACCGGGGCACTTTTAGAGTGGACAGAGGCGCAGGGCCCCAAGAACACTTCCGCCACCCAGTGTTCTTCCAAGGCATATGCTGAGGCAGCAGCAGCCTCCAGAGGGGCATGCTAACTTTCATGCACTACATGCTTAAGGTGTCCTGGCCAAACTCTGCACGAGTCCATTCATGGATGGCATCCCGGACCCTTACTTTGGTCCTTGTGGAACAGTAGAGTGTGCCCTTTAGGGACATGGGGCGCCAGGAAAGCCTCCTGCACGGAGGAGAAGAGAGAGGGTTTCTCCAGTCACACTGCCTTGCCCTTCGCAAAGCCGTTCTAATGGCGAAGAGAGCACGAGCAACCGCACTGGTTCCCAGCACACTTTGAGGCCGCCCTTTCAGCTCGCCCACTGGGAAAGTAATGCTCCTGGCTTTAGGGAACCAATATCAACCTGGAACCCAGCACATGTCTCTGTAGGTTTGGACCACGAGAAAGAGACGCAACCCGCACCCTGGCGCTTCCCGGAGAAAATTTGGGCACCCAGGTGCCCCTGCATGGGCTGAAGGGCTTCGAGGATATAATTTCTGGGGATAGGCAACAGTGTCCGCGTGTCTTACAAAACCCCAGGTAGCGTTGAAAGGGCAAACTGTACGTTTGTCTGGCTGCCTCTGAAGTCGACCTTCTGCTCCCACAGAGACACGGCAGGTAAGGGTTCCCAGTAGGAACCGTAAACACAGTGTTTCCTCATCGCAGCAGTGGTTCAGCAGTGGGGACCGTCTGCATTCCACCTAGGAGCTGCTAGGCCGGAGTCCGGGAGGACTTTGGAACGCTTGGCCAAATAGGTGGGCAGCGAAGAGAGCAGAGTGTTGCCTTTCCTCCTTCATGCAGGGAACCGGTCCCAATTGCCTAAGGTATCTCTTTTTGGTGAGGGCGCCCAAGAAGACACATTGGGTACACAGTGTTTTGCCATGCGACGTGGTGAGCCCCCAGGACTCCTAGGAGTCCTGAACAGCACACTCGCGTCAAGCCACTGCTTTGCCTGAGGCTCCTGGGCAAAGGCTGCCTGGCGCCAAGCATTGTGGATGCTCTGCCCGGACCTTGGTTGTTTGTACTTCGTGATCAGTGTGCGGTGCCCTGAACCTGCCAGAAGCCTAGCAGTGTTCGGGGGCAAACGGTCGGTTTGCAAGACTGCCTCTAAAGTCGAGTCACGGCTCGCCAGAAAGTGCCGACAGGTGAAGAACACCCAGAAGGGACACAGCGCACCTTGTTTCCTATTGCTCCTCAGCTTCAGCACTGAGAGCCCTGACGGTCCACGTACGAACCTTTACAGCTCTGCTCAGGGGCACTTTGGAATGTTTTGGTCAGGAAGTTATCCGGCAAAGAGAACAGGCTGTTGCGGCTCACTCTGCATTCACAGAGATGAACCGGGGCACTTTTAGAGTGGACAGAGGCGCAGGGCCCCAAGAACACTTCCGCCACCCAGTGTTCTTCCAAGGCATATGCTGAGGCAGCAGCAGCCTCCAGAGGGGCATGCTAACTTTCATGCACTACATGCTTAAGGTGTCCTGGCCAAACTCTGCACGAGTCCATTCATGGATGGCATCCCGGACCCTTACTTTGGTCCTTGTGGAACAGTAGAGTGTGCCCTTTAGGGACATGGGGCGCCACGAAAGCCTCCTGCACGGAGGAGAAGAGAGAGGGTTTCTCCAGTCACACTGCCTTGCCCTTCGCAAAGCCGTTCTAACGGCGAAGAGAGCACGAGCAACCGCACTGGTTCCCAGCACACTTTGAGGCCGCCCTTTCAGCTCGCCCACTGGGAAAGTAATGCTCCTGGCTTTAGGGAACCAATATCAACCTGGAACCCAGCACATGTCTCTGTAGGTTTGGACCACGAGAAAGAGACGCAACCCGCACCCTGGCGCTTCCCGGAGAAAATTTGGGCACCCAGGTGCCCCTGCATGGGCTGAAGGGCTTCGAGGATATAATTTCTGGGGATAGGCAACAGTGTCCGCGTGTCTTACAAAACCCCAGGTAGCGTTGAAAGGGCAAACTGTACGTTTGTCTGGCTGCCTCTGAAGTCGACCTTCTGCTCCCACAGAGACACGGCAGGTAAGGGTTCCCAGTAGGAACCGTAAACACAGTGTTTCCTCATCGCAGCAGTGGTTCAGCAGTGGGGACCGTCTGCATTCCACCTAGGAGCTGCTAGGCCGGAGTCCGGGAGGACTTTGGAACGCTTGGCCAAATAGGTGGGCAGCGAAGAGAGCAGAGTGTTGCCTTTCCTCCTTCATGCAGGGAACCGGTCCCAATTGCCTAAGGTATCTCTTTTTGGTGAGGGCGCCCAAGAAGACACATTGGGTACACAGTGTTTTGCCATGCGACGTGGTGAGCCCCCAGGAGTCCTAGGAGTCCTGAACAGCACACTCGCGTCAAGCCACTGCTTTGCCTGAGGCTCCTGGGCAAAGGCTGCCTGGCGCCAAGCATTGTGGATGCTCTGCCCGGACCTTGGTTGTTCGTACTTCGTGATCAGTGTGCGGTGCCCTGAACCTGCCAGAAGCCTAGCAGTGTTCGGGGGCAAACGGTCGGTTTGCAAGACTGCCTCTAAAGTCGAGTCACGGCTCGCCAGAAAGTGCCGACAGGTGAAGAACACCCAGAAGGGACACAGCGCACCTTGTTTCCTATTGCTCCTCAGCTTCAGCACTGAGAGCCCTGACGGTCCACGTACGAACCTTTACAGCTCTGCTCAGGGGCACTTTGGAATGTTTTGGTCAGGAAGTTATCCGGCAAAGAGAACAGGCTGTTGCGGCTCACTCTGCATTCACAGAGATGAACCGGGGCACTTTTAGAGTGGACAGAGGCGCAGGGCCCCAAGAACACTTCCGCCACCCAGTGTTCTTCCAAGGCATATGCTGAGGCAGCAGCAGCCTCCAGAGGGGCATGCTAACTTTCATGCACTACATGCTTAAGGTGTCCTGGCCAAACTCTGCACGAGTCCATTCATGGATGGCATCCCGGACCCTTACTTTGGTCCTTGTGGAACAGTAGAGTGTGCCCTTTAGGGACATGGGGCGCCAGGAAAGCCTCCTGCACGGAGGAGAAGAGAGAGGGTTTCTCCAGTCACACTGCCTTGCCCTTCGCAAAGCCGTTCTAACGGCGAAGAGAGCACGAGCAACCGCACTGGTTCCCAGCACACTTTGAGGCCGCCCTTTCAGCTCGCCCACTGGGAAAGTAATGCTCCTGGCTTTAGGGAACCAATATCAACCTGGAACCCAGCACATGTCTCTGTAGGTTTGGACCACGAGAAAGAGACGCAACCCGCACCCTGGCGCTTCCCGGAGAAAATTTGGGCACCCAGGTGCCCCTGCATGGGCTGAAGGGCTTCGAGGATATAATTTCTGGGGATAGGCAACAGTGTCCGCGTGTCTTACAAAACCCCAGGTAGCGTTGAAAGGGCAAACTGTACGTTTGTCTGGCTGCCTCTGAAGTCGACCTTCTGCTCCCACAGAGACACGGCAGGTAAGGGTTCCCAGTAGGAACCGTAAACACAGTGTTTCCTCATCGCAGCAGTGGTTCAGCAGTGGGGACCGTCTGCATTCCACCTAGGAGCTGCTAGGCCGGAGTCCGGGAGGACTTTGGAACGCTTGGCCAAATAGGTGGGCAGCGAAGAGAGCAGAGTGTTGCCTTTCCTCCTTCATGCAGGGAACCGGTCCCAATTGCCTAAGGTATCTCTTTTTGGTGAGGGCGCCCAAGAAGACACATTGGGTACACAGTGTTTTGCCATGCGACGTGGTGAGCCCCCAGGAGTCCTAGGAGTCCTGAACAGCACACTCGCGTCAAGCCACTGCTTTGCCTGAGGCTCCTGGGCAAAGGCTGCCTGGCGCCAAGCATTGTGGATGCTCTGCCCGGACCTTGGTTGTTTGTACTTCGTGATCAGTGTGCGGTGCCCTGAACCTGCCAGAAGCCTAGCAGTGTTCGGGGGCAAACGGTCGGTTTGCAAGACTGCCTCTAAAGTCGAGTCACGGCTCGCCAGAAAGTGCCGACAGGTGAAGAACACCCAGAAGGGACACAGCGCACCTTGTTTCCTATTGCTCCTCAGCTTCAGCACTGAGAGCCCTGACGGTCCACGTACGAACCTTTACAGCTCTGCTCAGGGGCACTTTGGAATGTTTTGGTCAGGAAGTTATCCGGCAAAGAGAACAGGCTGTTGCGGCTCACTCTGCATTCACAGAGATGAACCGGGGCACTTTTAGAGTGGACAGAGGCGCAGGGCCCCAAGAACACTTCCGCCACCCAGTGTTCTTCCAAGGCATATGCTGAGGCAGCAGCAGCCTCCAGAGGGGCATGCTAACTTTCATGCACTACATGCTTAAGGTGTCCTGGCCAAACTCTGCACGAGTCCATTCATGGATGGCATCCCGGACCCTTACTTTGGTCCTTGTGGAACAGTAGAGTGTGCCCTTTAGGGACATGGGGCGCCAGGAAAGCCTCCTGCACGGAGGAGAAGAGAGAGGGTTTCTCCAGTCACACTGCCTTGCCCTTCGCAAAGCCGTTCTAATGGCGAAGAGAGCACGAGCAACCGCACTGGTTCCCAGCACACTTTGAGGCCGCCCTTTCAGCTCGCCCACTGGGAAAGTAATGCTCCTGGCTTTAGGGAACCAATATCAACCTGGAACCCAGCACATGTCTCTGTAGGTTTGGACCACGAGAAAGAGACGCAACCCGCACCCTGGCGCTTCCCGGAGAAAATTTGGGCACCCAGGTGCCCCTGCATGGGCTGAAGGGCTTCGAGGATATAATTTCTGGGGATAGGCAACAGTGTCCGCGTGTCTTACAAAACCCCAGGTAGCGTTGAAAGGGCAAACTGTACGTTTGTCTGGCTGCCTCTGAAGTCGACCTTCTGCTCCCACAGAGACACGGCAGGTAAGGGTTCCCAGTAGGAACCGTAAACACAGTGTTTCCTCATCGCAGCAGTGGTTCAGCAGTGGGGACCGTCTGCATTCCACCTAGGAGCTGCTAGGCCGGAGTCCGGGAGGACTTTGGAACGCTTGGCCAAATAGGTGGGCAGCGAAGAGAGCAGAGTGTTGCCTTTCCTCCTTCATGCAGGGAACCGGTCCCAATTGCCTAAGGTATCTCTTTTTGGTGAGGGCGCCCAAGAAGACACATTGGGTACACAGTGTTTTGCCATGCGACGTGGTGAGCCCCCAGGACTCCTAGGAGTCCTGAACAGCACACTCGCGTCAAGCCACTGCTTTGCCTGAGGCTCCTGGGCAAAGGCTGCCTGGCGCCAAGCATTGTGGATGCTCTGCCCGGACCTTGGTTGTTTGTACTTCGTGATCAGTGTGCGGTGCCCTGAACCTGCCAGAAGCCTAGCAGTGTTCGGGGGCAAACGGTCGGTTTGCAAGACTGCCTCTAAAGTCGAGTCACGGCTCGCCAGAAAGTGCCGACAGGTGAAGAACACCCAGAAGGGACACAGCGCACCTTGTTTCCTATTGCTCCTCAGCTTCAGCACTGAGAGCCCTGACGGTCCACGTACGAACCTTTACAGCTCTGCTCAGGGGCACTTTGGAATGTTTTGGTCAGGAAGTTATCCGGCAAAGAGAACAGGCTGTTGCGGCTCACTCTGCATTCACAGAGATGAACCGGGGCACTTTTAGAGTGGACAGAGGCGCAGGGCCCCAAGAACACTTCCGCCACCCAGTGTTCTTCCAAGGCATATGCTGAGGCAGCAGCAGCCTCCAGAGGGGCATGCTAACTTTCATGCACTACATGCTTAAGGTGTCCTGGCCAAACTCTGCACGAGTCCATTCATGGATGGCATCCCGGACCCTTACTTTGGTCCTTGTGGAACAGTAGAGTGTGCCCTTTAGGGACATGGGGCGCCACGAAAGCCTCCTGCACGGAGGAGAAGAGAGAGGGTTTCTCCAGTCACACTGCCTTGCCCTTCGCAAAGCCGTTCTAATGGCGAAGAGAGCACGAGCAACCGCACTGGTTCCCAGCACACTTTGAGGCCGCCCTTTCAGCTCGCCCACTGGGAAAGTAATGCTCCTGGCTTTAGGGAACCAATATCAACCTGGAACCCAGCACATGTCTCTGTAGGTTTGGACCACGAGAAAGAGACGCAACCCGCACCCTGGCGCTTCCCGGAGAAAATTTGGGCACCCAGGTGCCCCTGCATGGGCTGAAGGGCTTCGAGGATATAATTTCTGGGGATAGGCAACAGTGTCCGCGTGTCTTACAAAACCCCAGGTAGCGTTGAAAGGGCAAACTGTACGTTTGTCTGGCTGCCTCTGAAGTCGACCTTCTGCTCCCACAGAGACACGGCAGGTAAGGGTTCCCAGTAGGAACCGTAAACACAGTGTTTCCTCATCGCAGCAGTGGTTCAGCAGTGGGGACCGTCTGCATTCCACCTAGGAGCTGCTAGGCCGGAGTCCGGGAGGACTTTGGAACGCTTGGCCAAATAGGTGGGCAGCGAAGAGAGCAGAGTGTTGCCTTTCCTCCTTCATGCAGGGAACCGGTCCCAATTGCCTAAGGTATCTCTTTTTGGTGAGGGCGCCCAAGAAGACACATTGGGTACACAGTGTTTTGCCATGCGACGTGGTGAGCCCCCAGGAGTCCTAGGAGTCCTGAACAGCACACTCGCGTCAAGCCACTGCTTTGCCTGAGGCTCCTGGGCAAAGGCTGCCTGGCGCCAAGCATTGTGGATGCTCTGCCCGGACCTTGGTTGTTCGTACTTCGTGATCAGTGTGCGGTGCCCTGAACCTGCCAGAAGCCTAGCAGTGTTCGGGGGCAAACGGTCGGTTTGCAAGACTGCCTCTAAAGTCGAGTCACGGCTCGCCAGAAAGTGCCGACAGGTGAAGAACACCCAGAAGGGACACAGCGCACCTTGTTTCCTATTGCTCCTCAGCTTCAGCACTGAGAGCCCTGACGGTCCACGTACGAACCTTTACAGCTCTGCTCAGGGGCACTTTGGAATGTTTTGGTCAGGAAGTTATCCGGCAAAGAGAACAGGCTGTTGCGGCTCACTCTGCATTCACAGAGATGAACCGGGGCACTTTTAGAGTGGACAGAGGCGCAGGGCCCCAAGAACACTTCCGCCACCCAGTGTTCTTCCAAGGCATATGCTGAGGCAGCAGCAGCCTCCAGAGGGGCATGCTAACTTTCATGCACTACATGCTTAAGGTGTCCTGGCCAAACTCTGCACGAGTCCATTCATGGATGGCATCCCGGACCCTTACTTTGGTCCTTGTGGAACAGTAGAGTGTGCCCTTTAGGGACATGGGGCGCCAGGAAAGCCTCCTGCACGGAGGAGAAGAGAGAGGGTTTCTCCAGTCACACTGCCTTGCCCTTCGCAAAGCCGTTCTAACGGCGAAGAGAGCACGAGCAACCGCACTGGTTCCCAGCACACTTTGAGGCCGCCCTTTCAGCTCGCCCACTGGGAAAGTAATGCTCCTGGCTTTAGGGAACCAATATCAACCTGGAACCCAGCACATGTCTCTGTAGTTTTGGACCACGAGAAAGAGACGCAACCCGCACCCTGGCGCTTCCCGGAGAAAATTTGGGCACCCAGGTGCCCCTGCATGGGCTGAAGGGCTTCGAGGATATAATTTCTGGGGATAGGCAACAGTGTCCGCGTGTCTTACAAAACCCCAGGTAGCGTTGAAAGGGCAAACTGTACGTTTGTCTGGCTGCCTCTGAAGTCGACCTTCTGCTCCCACAGAGACACGGCAGGTAAGGGTTCCCAGTAGGAACCGTAAACACAGTGTTTCCTCATCGCAGCAGTGGTTCAGCAGTGGGGACCGTCTGCATTCCACCTAGGAGCTGCTAGGCCGGAGTCCGGGAGGACTTTGGAACGCTTGGCCAAATAGGTGGGCAGCGAAGAGAGCAGAGTGTTGCCTTTCCTCCTTCATGCAGGGAACCGGTCCCAATTGCCTAAGGTATCTCTTTTTGGTGAGGGCGCCCAAGAAGACACATTGGGTACACAGTGTTTTGCCATGCGACGTGGTGAGCCCCCAGGAGTCCTAGGAGTCCTGAACAGCACACTCGCGTCAAGCCACTGCTTTGCCTGAGGCTCCTGGGCAAAGGCTGCCTGGCGCCAAGCATTGTGGATGCTCTGCCCGGACCTTGGTTGTTTGTACTTCGTGATCAGTGTGCGGTGCCCTGAACCTGCCAGAAGCCTAGCAGTGTTCGGGGGCAAACGGTCGGTTTGCAAGACTGCCTCTAAAGTCGAGTCACGGCTCGCCAGAAAGTGCCGACAGGTGAAGAACACCCAGAAGGGACACAGCGCACCTTGTTTCCTATTGCTCCTCAGCTTCAGCACTGAGAGCCCTGACGGTCCACGTACGAACCTTTACAGCTCTGCTCAGGGGCACTTTGGAATGTTTTGGTCAGGAAGTTATCCGGCAAAGAGAACAGGCTGTTGCGGCTCACTCTGCATTCACAGAGATGAACCGGGGCACTTTTAGAGTGGACAGAGGCGCAGGGCCCCAAGAACACTTCCGCCACCCAGTGTTCTTCCAAGGCATATGCTGAGGCAGCAGCAGCCTCCAGAGGGGCATGCTAACTTTCATGCACTACATGCTTAAGGTGTCCTGGCCAAACTCTGCACGAGTCCATTCATGGATGGCATCCCGGACCCTTACTTTGGTCCTTGTGGAACAGTAGAGTGTGCCCTTTAGGGACATGGGGCGCCAGGAAAGCCTCCTGCACGGAGGAGAAGAGAGAGGGTTTCTCCAGTCACACTGCCTTGCCCTTCGCAAAGCCGTTCTAACGGCGAAGAGAGCACGAGCAACCGCACTGGTTCCCAGCACACTTTGAGGCCGCCCTTTCAGCTCGCCCACTGGGAAAGTAATGCTCCTGGCTTTAGGGAACCAATATCAACCTGGAACCCAGCACATGTCTCTGTAGGTTTGGACCACGAGAAAGAGACGCAACCCGCACCCTGGCGCTTCCCGGAGAAAATTTGGGCACCCAGGTGCCCCTGCATGGGCTGAAGGGCTTCGAGGATATAATTTCTGGGGATAGGCAACAGTGTCCGCGTGTCTTACAAAACCCCAGGTAGCGTTGAAAGGGCAAACTGTACGTTTGTCTGGCTGCCTCTGAAGTCGACCTTCTGCTCCCACAGAGACACGGCAGGTAAGGGTTCCCAGTAGGAACCGTAAACACAGTGTTTCCTCATCGCAGCAGTGGTTCAGCAGTGGGGACCGTCTGCATTCCACCTAGGAGCTGCTAGGCCGGAGTCCGGGAGGACTTTGGAACGCTTGGCCAAATAGGTGGGCAGCGAAGAGAGCAGAGTGTTGCCTTTCCTCCTTCATGCAGGGAACCGGTCCCAATTGCCTAAGGTATCTCTTTTTGGTGAGGGCGCCCAAGAAGACACATTGGGTACACAGTGTTTTGCCATGCGACGTGGTGAGCCCCCAGGAGTCCTAGGAGTCCTGAACAGCACACTCGCGTCAAGCCACTGCTTTGCCTGAGGCTCCTGGGCAAAGGCTGCCTGGCGCCAAGCATTGTGGATGCTCTGCCCGGACCTTGGTTGTTTGTACTTCGTGATCAGTGTGCGGTGCCCTGAACCTGCCAGAAGCCTAGCAGTGTTCGGGGGCAAACGGTCGGTTTGCAAGACTGCCTCTAAAGTCGAGTCACGGCTCGCCAGAAAGTGCCGACAGGTGAAGAACACCCAGAAGGGACACAGCGCACCTTGTTTCCTATTGCTCCTCAGCTTCAGCACTGAGAGCCCTGACGGTCCACGTACGAACCTTTACAGCTCTGCTCAGGGGCACTTTGGAATGTTTTGGTCAGGAAGTTATCCGGCAAAGAGAACAGGCTGTTGCGGCTCACTCTGCATTCACAGAGATGAACCGGGGCACTTTTAGAGTGGACAGAGGCGCAGGGCCCCAAGAACACTTCCGCCACCCAGTGTTCTTCCAAGGCATATGCTGAGGCAGCAGCAGCCTCCAGAGGGGCATGCTAACTTTCATGCACTACATGCTTAAGGTGTCCTGGCCAAACTCTGCACGAGTCCATTCATGGATGGCATCCCGGACCCTTACTTTGGTCCTTGTGGAACAGTAGAGTGTGCCCTTTAGGGACATGGGGCGCCAGGAAAGCCTCCTGCACGGAGGAGAAGAGAGAGGGTTTCTCCAGTCACACTGCCTTGCCCTTCGCAAAGCCGTTCTAACGGCGAAGAGAGCACGAGCAACCGCACTGGTTCCCAGCACACTTTGAGGCCGCCCTTTCAGCTCGCCCACTGGGAAAGTAATGCTCCTGGCTTTAGGGAACCAATATCAACCTGGAACCCAGCACATGTCTCTGTAGGTTTGGACCACGAGAAAGAGACGCAACCCGCACCCTGGCGCTTCCCGGAGAAAATTTGGGCACCCAGGTGCCCCTGCATGGGCTGAAGGGCTTCGAGGATATAATTTCTGGGGATAGGCAACAGTGTCCGCGTGTCTTACAAAACCCCAGGTAGCGTTGAAAGGGCAAACTGTACGTTTGTCTGGCTGCCTCTGAAGTCGACCTTCTGCTCCCACAGAGACACGGCAGGTAAGGGTTCCCAGTAGGAACCGTAAACACAGTGTTTCCTCATCGCAGCAGTGGTTCAGCAGTGGGGACCGTCTGCATTCCACCTAGGAGCTGCTAGGCCGGAGTCCGGGAGGACTTTGGAACGCTTGGCCAAATAGGTGGGCAGCGAAGAGAGCAGAGTGTTGCCTTTCCTCCTTCATGCAGGGAACCGGTCCCAATTGCCTAAGGTATCTCTTTTTGGTGAGGGCGCCCAAGAAGACACATTGGGTACACAGTGTTTTGCCATGCGACGTGGTGAGCCCCCAGGAGTCCTAGGAGTCCTGAACAGCACACTCGCGTCAAGCCACTGCTTTGCCTGAGGCTCCTGGGCAAAGGCTGCCTGGCGCCAAGCATTGTGGATGCTCTGCCCGGACCTTGGTTGTTTGTACTTCGTGATCAGTGTGCGGTGCCCTGAACCTGCCAGAAGCCTAGCAGTGTTCGGGGGCAAACGGTCGGTTTGCAAGACTGCCTCTAAAGTCGAGTCACGGCTCGCCAGAAAGTGCCGACAGGTGAAGAACACCCAGAAGGGACACAGCGCACCTTGTTTCCTATTGCTCCTCAGCTTCAGCACTGAGAGCCCTGACGGTCCACGTACGAACCTTTACAGCTCTGCTCAGGGGCACTTTGGAATGTTTTGGTCAGGAAGTTATCCGGCAAAGAGAACAGGCTGTTGCGGCTCACTCTGCATTCACAGAGATGAACCGGGGCACTTTTAGAGTGGACAGAGGCGCAGGGCCCCAAGAACACTTCCGCCACCCAGTGTTCTTCCAAGGCATATGCTGAGGCAGCAGCAGCCTCCAGAGGGGCATGCTAACTTTCATGCACTACATGCTTAAGGTGTCCTGGCCAAACTCTGCACGAGTCCATTCATGGATGGCATCCCGGACCCTTACTTTGGTCCTTGTGGAACAGTAGAGTGTGCCCTTTAGGGACATGGGGCGCCAGGAAAGCCTCCTGCACGGAGGAGAAGAGAGAGGGTTTCTCCAGTCACACTGCCTTGCCCTTCGCAAAGCCGTTCTAATGGCGAAGAGAGCACGAGCAACCGCACTGGTTCCCAGCACACTTTGAGGCCGCCCTTTCAGCTCGCCCACTGGGAAAGTAATGCTCCTGGCTTTAGGGAACCAATATCAACCTGGAACCCAGCACATGTCTCTGTAGGTTTGGACCACGAGAAAGAGACGCAACCCGCACCCTGGCGCTTCCCGGAGAAAATTTGGGCACCCAGGTGCCCCTGCATGGGCTGAAGGGCTTCGAGGATATAATTTCTGGGGATAGGCAACAGTGTCCGCGTGTCTTACAAAACCCCAGGTAGCGTTGAAAGGGCAAACTGTACGTTTGTCTGGCTGCCTCTGAAGTCGACCTTCTGCTCCCACAGAGACACGGCAGGTAAGGGTTCCCAGTAGGAACCGTAAACACAGTGTTTCCTCATCGCAGCAGTGGTTCAGCAGTGGGGACCGTCTGCATTCCACCTAGGAGCTGCTAGGCCGGAGTCCGGGAGGACTTTGGAACGCTTGGCCAAATAGGTGGGCAGCGAAGAGAGCAGAGTGTTGCCTTTCCTCCTTCATGCAGGGAACCGGTCCCAATTGCCTAAGGTATCTCTTTTTGGTGAGGGCGCCCAAGAAGACACATTGGGTACACAGTGTTTTGCCATGCGACGTGGTGAGCCCCCAGGAGTCCTAGGAGTCCTGAACAGCACACTCGCGTCAAGCCACTGCTTTGCCTGAGGCTCCTGGGCAAAGGCTGCCTGGCGCCAAGCATTGTGGATGCTCTGCCCGGACCTTGGTTGTTTGTACTTCGTGATCAGTGTGCGGTGCCCTGAACCTGCCAGAAGCCTAGCAGTGTTCGGGGGCAAACGGTCGGTTTGCAAGACTGCCTCTAAAGTCGAGTCACGGCTCGCCAGAAAGTGCCGACAGGTGAAGAACACCCAGAAGGGACACAGCGCACCTTGTTTCCTATTGCTCCTCAGCTTCAGCACTGAGAGCCCTGACGGTCCACGTACGAACCTTTACAGCTCTGCTCAGGGGCACTTTGGAATGTTTTGGTCAGGAAGTTATCCGGCAAAGAGAACAGGCTGTTGCGGCTCACTCTGCATTCACAGAGATGAACCGGGGCACTTTTAGAGTGGACAGAGGCGCAGGGCCCCAAGAACACTTCCGCCACCCAGTGTTCTTCCAAGGCATATGCTGAGGCAGCAGCAGCCTCCAGAGGGGCATGCTAACTTTCATGCACTACATGCTTAAGGTGTCCTGGCCAAACTCTGCACGAGTCCATTCATGGATGGCATCCCGGACCCTTACTTTGGTCCTTGTGGAACAGTAGAGTGTGCCCTTTAGGGACATGGGGCGCCACGAAAGCCTCCTGCACGGAGGAGAAGAGAGAGGGTTTCTCCAGTCACACTGCCTTGCCCTTCGCAAAGCCGTTCTAACGGCGAAGAGAGCACGAGCAACCGCACTGGTTCCCAGCACACTTTGAGGCCGCCCTTTCAGCTCGCCCACTGGGAAAGTAATGCTCCTGGCTTTAGGGAACCAATATCAACCTGGAACCCAGCACATGTCTCTGTAGGTTTGGACCACGAGAAAGAGACGCAACCCGCACCCTGGCGCTTCCCGGAGAAAATTTGGGCACCCAGGTGCCCCTGCATGGGCTGAAGGGCTTCGAGGATATAATTTCTGGGGATAGGCAACAGTGTCCGCGTGTCTTACAAAACCCCAGGTAGCGTTGAAAGGGCAAACTGTACGTTTGTCTGGCTGCCTCTGAAGTCGACCTTCTGCTCCCACAGAGACACGGCAGGTAAGGGTTCCCAGTAGGAACCGTAAACACAGTGTTTCCTCATCGCAGCAGTGGTTCAGCAGTGGGGACCGTCTGCATTCCACCTAGGAGCTGCTAGGCCGGAGTCCGGGAGGACTTTGGAACGCTTGGCCAAATAGGTGGGCAGCGAAGAGAGCAGAGTGTTGCCTTTCCTCCTTCATGCAGGGAACCGGTCCCAATTGCCTAAGGTATCTCTTTTTGGTGAGGGCGCCCAAGAAGACACATTGGGTACACAGTGTTTTGCCATGCGACGTGGTGAGCCCCCAGGAGTCCTAGGAGTCCTGAACAGCACACTCGCGTCAAGCCACTGCTTTGCCTGAGGCTCCTGGGCAAAGGCTGCCTGGCGCCAAGCATTGTGGATGCTCTGCCCGGACCTTGGTTGTTTGTACTTCGTGATCAGTGTGCGGTGCCCTGAACCTGCCAGAAGCCTAGCAGTGTTCGGGGGCAAACGGTCGGTTTGCAAGACTGCCTCTAAAGTCGAGTCACGGCTCGCCAGAAAGTGCCGACAGGTGAAGAACACCCAGAAGGGACACAGCGCACCTTGTTTCCTATTGCTCCTCAGCTTCAGCACTGAGAGCCCTGACGGTCCACGTACGAACCTTTACAGCTCTGCTCAGGGGCACTTTGGAATGTTTTGGTCAGGAAGTTATCCGGCAAAGAGAACAGGCTGTTGCGGCTCACTCTGCATTCACAGAGATGAACCGGGGCACTTTTAGAGTGGACAGAGGCGCAGGGCCCCAAGAACACTTCCGCCACCCAGTGTTCTTCCAAGGCATATGCTGAGGCAGCAGCAGCCTCCAGAGGGGCATGCTAACTTTCATGCACTACATGCTTAAGGTGTCCTGGCCAAACTCTGCACGAGTCCATTCATGGATGGCATCCCGGACCCTTACTTTGGTCCTTGTGGAACAGTAGAGTGTGCCCTTTAGGGACATGGGGCGCCAGGAAAGCCTCCTGCACGGAGGAGAAGAGAGAGGGTTTCTCCAGTCACACTGCCTTGCCCTTCGCAAAGCCGTTCTAACGGCGAAGAGAGCACGAGCAACCGCACTGGTTCCCAGCACACTTTGAGGCCGCCCTTTCAGCTCGCCCACTGGGAAAGTAATGCTCCTGGCTTTAGGGAACCAATATCAACCTGGAACCCAGCACATGTCTCTGTAGTTTTGGACCACGAGAAAGAGACGCAACCCGCACCCTGGCGCTTCCCGGAGAAAATTTGGGCACCCAGGTGCCCCTGCATGGGCTGAAGGGCTTCGAGGATATAATTTCTGGGGATAGGCAACAGTGTCCGCGTGTCTTACAAAACCCCAGGTAGCGTTGAAAGGGCAAACTGTACGTTTGTCTGGCTGCCTCTGAAGTCGACCTTCTGCTCCCACAGAGACACGGCAGGTAAGGGTTCCCAGTAGGAACCGTAAACACAGTGTTTCCTCATCGCAGCAGTGGTTCAGCAGTGGGGACCGTCTGCATTCCACCTAGGAGCTGCTAGGCCGGAGTCCGGGAGGACTTTGGAACGCTTGGCCAAATAGGTGGGCAGCGAAGAGAGCAGAGTGTTGCCTTTCCTCCTTCATGCAGGGAACCGGTCCCAATTGCCTAAGGTATCTCTTTTTGGTGAGGGCGCCCAAGAAGACACATTGGGTACACAGTGTTTTGCCATGCGACGTGGTGAGCCCCCAGGAGTCCTAGGAGTCCTGAACAGCACACTCGCGTCAAGCCACTGCTTTGCCTGAGGCTCCTGGGCAAAGGCTGCCTGGCGCCAAGCATTGTGGATGCTCTGCCCGGACCTTGGTTGTTTGTACTTCGTGATCAGTGTGCGGTGCCCTGAACCTGCCAGAAGCCTAGCAGTGTTCGGGGGCAAACGGTCGGTTTGCAAGACTGCCTCTAAAGTCGAGTCACGGCTCGCCAGAAAGTGCCGACAGGTGAAGAACACCCAGAAGGGACACAGCGCACCTTGTTTCCTATTGCTCCTCAGCTTCAGCACTGAGAGCCCTGACGGTCCACGTACGAACCTTTACAGCTCTGCTCAGGGGCACTTTGGAATGTTTTGGTCAGGAAGTTATCCGGCAAAGAGAACAGGCTGTTGCGGCTCACTCTGCATTCACAGAGATGAACCGGGGCACTTTTAGAGTGGACAGAGGCGCAGGGCCCCAAGAACACTTCCGCCACCCAGTGTTCTTCCAAGGCATATGCTGAGGCAGCAGCAGCCTCCAGAGGGGCATGCTAACTTTCATGCACTACATGCTTAAGGTGTCCTGGCCAAACTCTGCACGAGTCCATTCATGGATGGCATCCCGGACCCTTACTTTGGTCCTTGTGGAACAGTAGAGTGTGCCCTTTAGGGACATGGGGCGCCAGGAAAGCCTCCTGCACGGAGGAGAAGAGAGAGGGTTTCTCCAGTCACACTGCCTTGCCCTTCGCAAAGCCGTTCTAACGGCGAAGAGAGCACGAGCAACCGCACTGGTTCCCAGCACACTTTGAGGCCGCCCTTTCAGCTCGCCCACTGGGAAAGTAATGCTCCTGGCTTTAGGGAACCAATATCAACCTGGAACCCAGCACATGTCTCTGTAGGTTTGGACCACGAGAAAGAGACGCAACCCGCACCCTGGCGCTTCCCGGAGAAAATTTGGGCACCCAGGTGCCCCTGCATGGGCTGAAGGGCTTCGAGGATATAATTTCTGGGGATAGGCAACAGTGTCCGCGTGTCTTACAAAACCCCAGGTAGCGTTGAAAGGGCAAACTGTACGTTTGTCTGGCTGCCTCTGAAGTCGACCTTCTGCTCCCACAGAGACACGGCAGGTAAGGGTTCCCAGTAGGAACCGTAAACACAGTGTTTCCTCATCGCAGCAGTGGTTCAGCAGTGGGGACCGTCTGCATTCCACCTAGGAGCTGCTAGGCCGGAGTCCGGGAGGACTTTGGAACGCTTGGCCAAATAGGTGGGCAGCGAAGAGAGCAGAGTGTTGCCTTTCCTCCTTCATGCAGGGAACCGGTCCCAATTGCCTAAGGTATCTCTTTTTGGTGAGGGCGCCCAAGAAGACACATTGGGTACACAGTGTTTTGCCATGCGACGTGGTGAGCCCCCAGGAGTCCTAGGAGTCCTGAACAGCACACTCGCGTCAAGCCACTGCTTTGCCTGAGGCTCCTGGGCAAAGGCTGCCTGGCGCCAAGCATTGTGGATGCTCTGCCCGGACCTTGGTTGTTTGTACTTCGTGATCAGTGTGCGGTGCCCTGAACCTGCCAGAAGCCTAGCAGTGTTCGGGGGCAAACGGTCGGTTTGCAAGACTGCCTCTAAAGTCGAGTCACGGCTCGCCAGAAAGTGCCGACAGGTGAAGAACACCCAGAAGGGACACAGCGCACCTTGTTTCCTATTGCTCCTCAGCTTCAGCACTGAGAGCCCTGACGGTCCACGTACGAACCTTTACAGCTCTGCTCAGGGGCACTTTGGAATGTTTTGGTCAGGAAGTTATCCGGCAAAGAGAACAGGCTGTTGCGGCTCACTCTGCATTCACAGAGATGAACCGGGGCACTTTTAGAGTGGACAGAGGCGCAGGGCCCCAAGAACACTTCCGCCACCCAGTGTTCTTCCAAGGCATATGCTGAGGCAGCAGCAGCCTCCAGAGGGGCATGCTAACTTTCATGCACTACATGCTTAAGGTGTCCTGGCCAAACTCTGCACGAGTCCATTCATGGATGGCATCCCGGACCCTTACTTTGGTCCTTGTGGAACAGTAGAGTGTGCCCTTTAGGGACATGGGGCGCCAGGAAAGCCTCCTGCACGGAGGAGAAGAGAGAGGGTTTCTCCAGTCACACTGCCTTGCCCTTCGCAAAGCCGTTCTAACGGCGAAGAGAGCACGAGCAACCGCACTGGTTCCCAGCACACTTTGAGGCCGCCCTTTCAGCTCGCCCACTGGGAAAGTAATGCTCCTGGCTTTAGGGAACCAATATCAACCTGGAACCCAGCACATGTCTCTGTAGTTTTGGACCACGAGAAAGAGACGCAACCCGCACCCTGGCGCTTCCCGGAGAAAATTTGGGCACCCAGGTGCCCCTGCATGGGCTGAAGGGCTTCGAGGATATAATTTCTGGGGATAGGCAACAGTGTCCGCGTGTCTTACAAAACCCCAGGTAGCGTTGAAAGGGCAAACTGTACGTTTGTCTGGCTGCCTCTGAAGTCGACCTTCTGCTCCCACAGAGACACGGCAGGTAAGGGTTCCCAGTAGGAACCGTAAACACAGTGTTTCCTCATCGCAGCAGTGGTTCAGCAGTGGGGACCGTCTGCATTCCACCTAGGAGCTGCTAGGCCGGAGTCCGGGAGGACTTTGGAACGCTTGGCCAAATAGGTGGGCAGCGAAGAGAGCAGAGTGTTGCCTTTCCTCCTTCATGCAGGGAACCGGTCCCAATTGCCTAAGGTATCTCTTTTTGGTGAGGGCGCCCAAGAAGACACATTGGGTACACAGTGTTTTGCCATGCGACGTGGTGAGCCCCCAGGAGTCCTAGGAGTCCTGAACAGCACACTCGCGTCAAGCCACTGCTTTGCCTGAGGCTCCTGGGCAAAGGCTGCCTGGCGCCAAGCATTGTGGATGCTCTGCCCGGACCTTGGTTGTTTGTACTTCGTGATCAGTGTGCGGTGCCCTGAACCTGCCAGAAGCCTAGCAGTGTTCGGGGGCAAACGGTCGGTTTGCAAGACTGCCTCTAAAGTCGAGTCACGGCTCGCCAGAAAGTGCCGACAGGTGAAGAACACCCAGAAGGGACACAGCGCACCTTGTTTCCTATTGCTCCTCAGCTTCAGCACTGAGAGCCCTGACGGTCCACGTACGAACCTTTACAGCTCTGCTCAGGGGCACTTTGGAATGTTTTGGTCAGGAAGTTATCCGGCAAAGAGAACAGGCTGTTGCGGCTCACTCTGCATTCACAGAGATGAACCGGGGCACTTTTAGAGTGGACAGAGGCGCAGGGCCCCAAGAACACTTCCGCCACCCAGTGTTCTTCCAAGGCATATGCTGAGGCAGCAGCAGCCTCCAGAGGGGCATGCTAACTTTCATGCACTACATGCTTAAGGTGTCCTGGCCAAACTCTGCACGAGTCCATTCATGGATGGCATCCCGGACCCTTACTTTGGTCCTTGTGGAACAGTAGAGTGTGCCCTTTAGGGACATGGGGCGCCAGGAAAGCCTCCTGCACGGAGGAGAAGAGAGAGGGTTTCTCCAGTCACACTGCCTTGCCCTTCGCAAAGCCGTTCTAATGGCGAAGAGAGCACGAGCAACCGCACTGGTTCCCAGCACACTTTGAGGCCGCCCTTTCAGCTCGCCCACTGGGAAAGTAATGCTCCTGGCTTTAGGGAACCAATATCAACCTGGAACCCAGCACATGTCTCTGTAGTTTTGGACCACGAGAAAGAGACGCAACCCGCACCCTGGCGCTTCCCGGAGAAAATTTGGGCACCCAGGTGCCCCTGCATGGGCTGAAGGGCTTCGAGGATATAATTTCTGGGGATAGGCAACAGTGTCCGCGTGTCTTACAAAACCCCAGGTAGCGTTGAAAGGGCAAACTGTACGTTTGTCTGGCTGCCTCTGAAGTCGACCTTCTGCTCCCACAGAGACACGGCAGGTAAGGGTTCCCAGTAGGAACCGTAAACACAGTGTTTCCTCATCGCAGCAGTGGTTCAGCAGTGGGGACCGTCTGCATTCCACCTAGGAGCTGCTAGGCCGGAGTCCGGGAGGACTTTGGAACGCTTGGCCAAATAGGTGGGCAGCGAAGAGAGCAGAGTGTTGCCTTTCCTCCTTCATGCAGGGAACCGGTCCCAATTGCCTAAGGTATCTCTTTTTGGTGAGGGCGCCCAAGAAGACACATTGGGTACACAGTGTTTTGCCATGCGACGTGGTGAGCCCCCAGGAGTCCTAGGAGTCCTGAACAGCACACTCGCGTCAAGCCACTGCTTTGCCTGAGGCTCCTGGGCAAAGGCTGCCTGGCGCCAAGCATTGTGGATGCTCTGCCCGGACCTTGGTTGTTTGTACTTCGTGATCAGTGTGCGGTGCCCTGAACCTGCCAGAAGCCTAGCAGTGTTCGGGGGCAAACGGTCGGTTTGCAAGACTGCCTCTAAAGTCGAGTCACGGCTCGCCAGAAAGTGCCGACAGGTGAAGAACACCCAGAAGGGACACAGCGCACCTTGTTTCCTATTGCTCCTCAGCTTCAGCACTGAGAGCCCTGACGGTCCACGTACGAACCTTTACAGCTCTGCTCAGGGGCACTTTGGAATGTTTTGGTCAGGAAGTTATCCGGCAAAGAGAACAGGCTGTTGCGGCTCACTCTGCATTCACAGAGATGAACCGGGGCACTTTTAGAGTGGACAGAGGCGCAGGGCCCCAAGAACACTTCCGCCACCCAGTGTTCTTCCAAGGCATATGCTGAGGCAGCAGCAGCCTCCAGAGGGGCATGCTAACTTTCATGCACTACATGCTTAAGGTGTCCTGGCCAAACTCTGCACGAGTCCATTCATGGATGGCATCCCGGACCCTTACTTTGGTCCTTGTGGAACAGTAGAGTGTGCCCTTTAGGGACATGGGGCGCCAGGAAAGCCTCCTGCACGGAGGAGAAGAGAGAGGGTTTCTCCAGTCACACTGCCTTGCCCTTCGCAAAGCCGTTCTAATGGCGAAGAGAGCACGAGCAACCGCACTGGTTCCCAGCACACTTTGAGGCCGCCCTTTCAGCTCGCCCACTGGGAAAGTAATGCTCCTGGCTTTAGGGAACCAATATCAACCTGGAACCCAGCACATGTCTCTGTAGGTTTGGACCACGAGAAAGAGACGCAACCCGCACCCTGGCGCTTCCCGGAGAAAATTTGGGCACCCAGGTGCCCCTGCATGGGCTGAAGGGCTTCGAGGATATAATTTCTGGGGATAGGCAACAGTGTCCGCGTGTCTTACAAAACCCCAGGTAGCGTTGAAAGGGCAAACTGTACGTTTGTCTGGCTGCCTCTGAAGTCGACCTTCTGCTCCCACAGAGACACGGCAGGTAAGGGTTCCCAGTAGGAACCGTAAACACAGTGTTTCCTCATCGCAGCAGTGGTTCAGCAGTGGGGACCGTCTGCATTCCACCTAGGAGCTGCTAGGCCGGAGTCCGGGAGGACTTTGGAACGCTTGGCCAAATAGGTGGGCAGCGAAGAGAGCAGAGTGTTGCCTTTCCTCCTTCATGCAGGGAACCGGTCCCAATTGCCTAAGGTATCTCTTTTTGGTGAGGGCGCCCAAGAAGACACATTGGGTACACAGTGTTTTGCCATGCGACGTGGTGAGCCCCCAGGAGTCCTAGGAGTCCTGAACAGCACACTCGCGTCAAGCCACTGCTTTGCCTGAGGCTCCTGGGCAAAGGCTGCCTGGCGCCAAGCATTGTGGATGCTCTGCCCGGACCTTGGTTGTTTGTACTTCGTGATCAGTGTGCGGTGCCCTGAACCTGCCAGAAGCCTAGCAGTGTTCGGGGGCAAACGGTCGGTTTGCAAGACTGCCTCTAAAGTCGAGTCACGGCTCGCCAGAAAGTGCCGACAGGTGAAGAACACCCAGAAGGGACACAGCGCACCTTGTTTCCTATTGCTCCTCAGCTTCAGCACTGAGAGCCCTGACGGTCCACGTACGAACCTTTACAGCTCTGCTCAGGGGCACTTTGGAATGTTTTGGTCAGGAAGTTATCCGGCAAAGAGAACAGGCTGTTGCGGCTCACTCTGCATTCACAGAGATGAACCGGGGCACTTTTAGAGTGGACAGAGGCGCAGGGCCCCAAGAACACTTCCGCCACCCAGTGTTCTTCCAAGGCATATGCTGAGGCAGCAGCAGCCTCCAGAGGGGCATGCTAACTTTCATGCACTACATGCTTAAGGTGTCCTGGCCAAACTCTGCACGAGTCCATTCATGGATGGCATCCCGGACCCTTACTTTGGTCCTTGTGGAACAGTAGAGTGTGCCCTTTAGGGACATGGGGCGCCACGAAAGCCTCCTGCACGGAGGAGAAGAGAGAGGGTTTCTCCAGTCACACTGCCTTGCCCTTCGCAAAGCCGTTCTAACGGCGAAGAGAGCACGAGCAACCGCACTGGTTCCCAGCACACTTTGAGGCCGCCCTTTCAGCTCGCCCACTGGGAAAGTAATGCTCCTGGCTTTAGGGAACCAATATCAACCTGGAACCCAGCACATGTCTCTGTAGGTTTGGACCACGAGAAAGAGACGCAACCCGCACCCTGGCGCTTCCCGGAGAAAATTTGGGCACCCAGGTGCCCCTGCATGGGCTGAAGGGCTTCGAGGATATAATTTCTGGGGATAGGCAACAGTGTCCGCGTGTCTTACAAAACCCCAGGTAGCGTTGAAAGGGCAAACTGTACGTTTGTCTGGCTGCCTCTGAAGTCGACCTTCTGCTCCCACAGAGACACGGCAGGTAAGGGTTCCCAGTAGGAACCGTAAACACAGTGTTTCCTCATCGCAGCAGTGGTTCAGCAGTGGGGACCGTCTGCATTCCACCTAGGAGCTGCTAGGCCGGAGTCCGGGAGGACTTTGGAACGCTTGGCCAAATAGGTGGGCAGCGAAGAGAGCAGAGTGTTGCCTTTCCTCCTTCATGCAGGGAACCGGTCCCAATTGCCTAAGGTATCTCTTTTTGGTGAGGGCGCCCAAGAAGACACATTGGGTACACAGTGTTTTGCCATGCGACGTGGTGAGCCCCCAGGAGTCCTAGGAGTCCTGAACAGCACACTCGCGTCAAGCCACTGCTTTGCCTGAGGCTCCTGGGCAAAGGCTGCCTGGCGCCAAGCATTGTGGATGCTCTGCCCGGACCTTGGTTGTTTGTACTTCGTGATCAGTGTGCGGTGCCCTGAACCTGCCAGAAGCCTAGCAGTGTTCGGGGGCAAACGGTCGGTTTGCAAGACTGCCTCTAAAGTCGAGTCACGGCTCGCCAGAAAGTGCCGACAGGTGAAGAACACCCAGAAGGGACACAGCGCACCTTGTTTCCTATTGCTCCTCAGCTTCAGCACTGAGAGCCCTGACGGTCCACGTACGAACCTTTACAGCTCTGCTCAGGGGCACTTTGGAATGTTTTGGTCAGGAAGTTATCCGGCAAAGAGAACAGGCTGTTGCGGCTCACTCTGCATTCACAGAGATGAACCGGGGCACTTTTAGAGTGGACAGAGGCGCAGGGCCCCAAGAACACTTCCGCCACCCAGTGTTCTTCCAAGGCATATGCTGAGGCAGCAGCAGCCTCCAGAGGGGCATGCTAACTTTCATGCACTACATGCTTAAGGTGTCCTGGCCAAACTCTGCACGAGTCCATTCATGGATGGCATCCCGGACCCTTACTTTGGTCCTTGTGGAACAGTAGAGTGTGCCCTTTAGGGACATGGGGCGCCAGGAAAGCCTCCTGCACGGAGGAGAAGAGAGAGGGTTTCTCCAGTCACACTGCCTTGCCCTTCGCAAAGCCGTTCTAACGGCGAAGAGAGCACGAGCAACCGCACTGGTTCCCAGCACACTTTGAGGCCGCCCTTTCAGCTCGCCCACTGGGAAAGTAATGCTCCTGGCTTTAGGGAACCAATATCAACCTGGAACCCAGCACATGTCTCTGTAGTTTTGGACCACGAGAAAGAGACGCAACCCGCACCCTGGCGCTTCCCGGAGAAAATTTGGGCACCCAGGTGCCCCTGCATGGGCTGAAGGGCTTCGAGGATATAATTTCTGGGGATAGGCAACAGTGTCCGCGTGTCTTACAAAACCCCAGGTAGCGTTGAAAGGGCAAACTGTACGTTTGTCTGGCTGCCTCTGAAGTCGACCTTCTGCTCCCACAGAGACACGGCAGGTAAGGGTTCCCAGTAGGAACCGTAAACACAGTGTTTCCTCATCGCAGCAGTGGTTCAGCAGTGGGGACCGTCTGCATTCCACCTAGGAGCTGCTAGGCCGGAGTCCGGGAGGACTTTGGAACGCTTGGCCAAATAGGTGGGCAGCGAAGAGAGCAGAGTGTTGCCTTTCCTCCTTCATGCAGGGAACCGGTCCCAATTGCCTAAGGTATCTCTTTTTGGTGAGGGCGCCCAAGAAGACACATTGGGTACACAGTGTTTTGCCATGCGACGTGGTGAGCCCCCAGGAGTCCTAGGAGTCCTGAACAGCACACTCGCGTCAAGCCACTGCTTTGCCTGAGGCTCCTGGGCAAAGGCTGCCTGGCGCCAAGCATTGTGGATGCTCTGCCCGGACCTTGGTTGTTTGTACTTCGTGATCAGTGTGCGGTGCCCTGAACCTGCCAGAAGCCTAGCAGTGTTCGGGGGCAAACGGTCGGTTTGCAAGACTGCCTCTAAAGTCGAGTCACGGCTCGCCAGAAAGTGCCGACAGGTGAAGAACACCCAGAAGGGACACAGCGCACCTTGTTTCCTATTGCTCCTCAGCTTCAGCACTGAGAGCCCTGACGGTCCACGTACGAACCTTTACAGCTCTGCTCAGGGGCACTTTGGAATGTTTTGGTCAGGAAGTTATCCGGCAAAGAGAACAGGCTGTTGCGGCTCACTCTGCATTCACAGAGATGAACCGGGGCACTTTTAGAGTGGACAGAGGCGCAGGGCCCCAAGAACACTTCCGCCACCCAGTGTTCTTCCAAGGCATATGCTGAGGCAGCAGCAGCCTCCAGAGGGGCATGCTAACTTTCATGCACTACATGCTTAAGGTGTCCTGGCCAAACTCTGCACGAGTCCATTCATGGATGGCATCCCGGACCCTTACTTTGGTCCTTGTGGAACAGTAGAGTGTGCCCTTTAGGGACATGGGGCGCCAGGAAAGCCTCCTGCACGGAGGAGAAGAGAGAGGGTTTCTCCAGTCACACTGCCTTGCCCTTCGCAAAGCCGTTCTAACGGCGAAGAGAGCACGAGCAACCGCACTGGTTCCCAGCACACTTTGAGGCCGCCCTTTCAGCTCGCCCACTGGGAAAGTAATGCTCCTGGCTTTAGGGAACCAATATCAACCTGGAACCCAGCACATGTCTCTGTAGGTTTGGACCACGAGAAAGAGACGCAACCCGCACCCTGGCGCTTCCCGGAGAAAATTTGGGCACCCAGGTGCCCCTGCATGGGCTGAAGGGCTTCGAGGATATAATTTCTGGGGATAGGCAACAGTGTCCGCGTGTCTTACAAAACCCCAGGTAGCGTTGAAAGGGCAAACTGTACGTTTGTCTGGCTGCCTCTGAAGTCGACCTTCTGCTCCCACAGAGACACGGCAGGTAAGGGTTCCCAGTAGGAACCGTAAACACAGTGTTTCCTCATCGCAGCAGTGGTTCAGCAGTGGGGACCGTCTGCATTCCACCTAGGAGCTGCTAGGCCGGAGTCCGGGAGGACTTTGGAACGCTTGGCCAAATAGGTGGGCAGCGAAGAGAGCAGAGTGTTGCCTTTCCTCCTTCATGCAGGGAACCGGTCCCAATTGCCTAAGGTATCTCTTTTTGGTGAGGGCGCCCAAGAAGACACATTGGGTACACAGTGTTTTGCCATGCGACGTGGTGAGCCCCCAGGAGTCCTAGGAGTCCTGAACAGCACACTCGCGTCAAGCCACTGCTTTGCCTGAGGCTCCTGGGCAAAGGCTGCCTGGCGCCAAGCATTGTGGATGCTCTGCCCGGACCTTGGTTGTTTGTACTTCGTGATCAGTGTGCGGTGCCCTGAACCTGCCAGAAGCCTAGCAGTGTTCGGGGGCAAACGGTCGGTTTGCAAGACTGCCTCTAAAGTCGAGTCACGGCTCGCCAGAAAGTGCCGACAGGTGAAGAACACCCAGAAGGGACACAGCGCACCTTGTTTCCTATTGCTCCTCAGCTTCAGCACTGAGAGCCCTGACGGTCCACGTACGAACCTTTACAGCTCTGCTCAGGGGCACTTTGGAATGTTTTGGTCAGGAAGTTATCCGGCAAAGAGAACAGGCTGTTGCGGCTCACTCTGCATTCACAGAGATGAACCGGGGCACTTTTAGAGTGGACAGAGGCGCAGGGCCCCAAGAACACTTCCGCCACCCAGTGTTCTTCCAAGGCATATGCTGAGGCAGCAGCAGCCTCCAGAGGGGCATGCTAACTTTCATGCACTACATGCTTAAGGTGTCCTGGCCAAACTCTGCACGAGTCCATTCATGGATGGCATCCCGGACCCTTACTTTGGTCCTTGTGGAACAGTAGAGTGTGCCCTTTAGGGACATGGGGCGCCAGGAAAGCCTCCTGCACGGAGGAGAAGAGAGAGGGTTTCTCCAGTCACACTGCCTTGCCCTTCGCAAAGCCGTTCTAACGGCGAAGAGAGCACGAGCAACCGCACTGGTTCCCAGCACACTTTGAGGCCGCCCTTTCAGCTCGCCCACTGGGAAAGTAATGCTCCTGGCTTTAGGGAACCAATATCAACCTGGAACCCAGCACATGTCTCTGTAGTTTTGGACCACGAGAAAGAGACGCAACCCGCACCCTGGCGCTTCCCGGAGAAAATTTGGGCACCCAGGTGCCCCTGCATGGGCTGAAGGGCTTCGAGGATATAATTTCTGGGGATAGGCAACAGTGTCCGCGTGTCTTACAAAACCCCAGGTAGCGTTGAAAGGGCAAACTGTACGTTTGTCTGGCTGCCTCTGAAGTCGACCTTCTGCTCCCACAGAGACACGGCAGGTAAGGGTTCCCAGTAGGAACCGTAAACACAGTGTTTCCTCATCGCAGCAGTGGTTCAGCAGTGGGGACCGTCTGCATTCCACCTAGGAGCTGCTAGGCCGGAGTCCGGGAGGACTTTGGAACGCTTGGCCAAATAGGTGGGCAGCGAAGAGAGCAGAGTGTTGCCTTTCCTCCTTCATGCAGGGAACCGGTCCCAATTGCCTAAGGTATCTCTTTTTGGTGAGGGCGCCCAAGAAGACACATTGGGTACACAGTGTTTTGCCATGCGACGTGGTGAGCCCCCAGGAGTCCTAGGAGTCCTGAACAGCACACTCGCGTCAAGCCACTGCTTTGCCTGAGGCTCCTGGGCAAAGGCTGCCTGGCGCCAAGCATTGTGGATGCTCTGCCCGGACCTTGGTTGTTTGTACTTCGTGATCAGTGTGCGGTGCCCTGAACCTGCCAGAAGCCTAGCAGTGTTCGGGGGCAAACGGTCGGTTTGCAAGACTGCCTCTAAAGTCGAGTCACGGCTCGCCAGAAAGTGCCGACAGGTGAAGAACACCCAGAAGGGACACAGCGCACCTTGTTTCCTATTGCTCCTCAGCTTCAGCACTGAGAGCCCTGACGGTCCACGTACGAACCTTTACAGCTCTGCTCAGGGGCACTTTGGAATGTTTTGGTCAGGAAGTTATCCGGCAAAGAGAACAGGCTGTTGCGGCTCACTCTGCATTCACAGAGATGAACCGGGGCACTTTTAGAGTGGACAGAGGCGCAGGGCCCCAAGAACACTTCCGCCACCCAGTGTTCTTCCAAGGCATATGCTGAGGCAGCAGCAGCCTCCAGAGGGGCATGCTAACTTTCATGCACTACATGCTTAAGGTGTCCTGGCCAAACTCTGCACGAGTCCATTCATGGATGGCATCCCGGACCCTTACTTTGGTCCTTGTGGAACAGTAGAGTGTGCCCTTTAGGGACATGGGGCGCCAGGAAAGCCTCCTGCACGGAGGAGAAGAGAGAGGGTTTCTCCAGTCACACTGCCTTGCCCTTCGCAAAGCCGTTCTAATGGCGAAGAGAGCACGAGCAACCGCACTGGTTCCCAGCACACTTTGAGGCCGCCCTTTCAGCTCGCCCACTGGGAAAGTAATGCTCCTGGCTTTAGGGAACCAATATCAACCTGGAACCCAGCACATGTCTCTGTAGTTTTGGACCACGAGAAAGAGACGCAACCCGCACCCTGGCGCTTCCCGGAGAAAATTTGGGCACCCAGGTGCCCCTGCATGGGCTGAAGGGCTTCGAGGATATAATTTCTGGGGATAGGCAACAGTGTCCGCGTGTCTTACAAAACCCCAGGTAGCGTTGAAAGGGCAAACTGTACGTTTGTCTGGCTGCCTCTGAAGTCGACCTTCTGCTCCCACAGAGACACGGCAGGTAAGGGTTCCCAGTAGGAACCGTAAACACAGTGTTTCCTCATCGCAGCAGTGGTTCAGCAGTGGGGACCGTCTGCATTCCACCTAGGAGCTGCTAGGCCGGAGTCCGGGAGGACTTTGGAACGCTTGGCCAAATAGGTGGGCAGCGAAGAGAGCAGAGTGTTGCCTTTCCTCCTTCATGCAGGGAACCGGTCCCAATTGCCTAAGGTATCTCTTTTTGGTGAGGGCGCCCAAGAAGACACATTGGGTACACAGTGTTTTGCCATGCGACGTGGTGAGCCCCCAGGAGTCCTAGGAGTCCTGAACAGCACACTCGCGTCAAGCCACTGCTTTGCCTGAGGCTCCTGGGCAAAGGCTGCCTGGCGCCAAGCATTGTGGATGCTCTGCCCGGACCTTGGTTGTTTGTACTTCGTGATCAGTGTGCGGTGCCCTGAACCTGCCAGAAGCCTAGCAGTGTTCGGGGGCAAACGGTCGGTTTGCAAGACTGCCTCTAAAGTCGAGTCACGGCTCGCCAGAAAGTGCCGACAGGTGAAGAACACCCAGAAGGGACACAGCGCACCTTGTTTCCTATTGCTCCTCAGCTTCAGCACTGAGAGCCCTGACGGTCCACGTACGAACCTTTACAGCTCTGCTCAGGGGCACTTTGGAATGTTTTGGTCAGGAAGTTATCCGGCAAAGAGAACAGGCTGTTGCGGCTCACTCTGCATTCACAGAGATGAACCGGGGCACTTTTAGAGTGGACAGAGGCGCAGGGCCCCAAGAACACTTCCGCCACCCAGTGTTCTTCCAAGGCATATGCTGAGGCAGCAGCAGCCTCCAGAGGGGCATGCTAACTTTCATGCACTACATGCTTAAGGTGTCCTGGCCAAACTCTGCACGAGTCCATTCATGGATGGCATCCCGGACCCTTACTTTGGTCCTTGTGGAACAGTAGAGTGTGCCCTTTAGGGACATGGGGCGCCACGAAAGCCTCCTGCACGGAGGAGAAGAGAGAGGGTTTCTCCAGTCACACTGCCTTGCCCTTCGCAAAGCCGTTCTAATGGCGAAGAGAGCACGAGCAACCGCACTGGTTCCCAGCACACTTTGAGGCCGCCCTTTCAGCTCGCCCACTGGGAAAGTAATGCTCCTGGCTTTAGGGAACCAATATCAACCTGGAACCCAGCACATGTCTCTGTAGGTTTGGACCACGAGAAAGAGACGCAACCCGCACCCTGGCGCTTCCCGGAGAAAATTTGGGCACCCAGGTGCCCCTGCATGGGCTGAAGGGCTTCGAGGATATAATTTCTGGGGATAGGCAACAGTGTCCGCGTGTCTTACAAAACCCCAGGTAGCGTTGAAAGGGCAAACTGTACGTTTGTCTGGCTGCCTCTGAAGTCGACCTTCTGCTCCCACAGAGACACGGCAGGTAAGGGTTCCCAGTAGGAACCGTAAACACAGTGTTTCCTCATCGCAGCAGTGGTTCAGCAGTGGGGACCGTCTGCATTCCACCTAGGAGCTGCTAGGCCGGAGTCCGGGAGGACTTTGGAACGCTTGGCCAAATAGGTGGGCAGCGAAGAGAGCAGAGTGTTGCCTTTCCTCCTTCATGCAGGGAACCGGTCCCAATTGCCTAAGGTATCTCTTTTTGGTGAGGGCGCCCAAGAAGACACATTGGGTACACAGTGTTTTGCCATGCGACGTGGTGAGCCCCCAGGAGTCCTAGGAGTCCTGAACAGCACACTCGCGTCAAGCCACTGCTTTGCCTGAGGCTCCTGGGCAAAGGCTGCCTGGCGCCAAGCATTGTGGATGCTCTGCCCGGACCTTGGTTGTTCGTACTTCGTGATCAGTGTGCGGTGCCCTGAACCTGCCAGAAGCCTAGCAGTGTTCGGGGGCAAACGGTCGGTTTGCAAGACTGCCTCTAAAGTCGAGTCACGGCTCGCCAGAAAGTGCCGACAGGTGAAGAACACCCAGAAGGGACACAGCGCACCTTGTTTCCTATTGCTCCTCAGCTTCAGCACTGAGAGCCCTGACGGTCCACGTACGAACCTTTACAGCTCTGCTCAGGGGCACTTTGGAATGTTTTGGTCAGGAAGTTATCCGGCAAAGAGAACAGGCTGTTGCGGCTCACTCTGCATTCACAGAGATGAACCGGGGCACTTTTAGAGTGGACAGAGGCGCAGGGCCCCAAGAACACTTCCGCCACCCAGTGTTCTTCCAAGGCATATGCTGAGGCAGCAGCAGCCTCCAGAGGGGCATGCTAACTTTCATGCACTACATGCTTAAGGTGTCCTGGCCAAACTCTGCACGAGTCCATTCATGGATGGCATCCCGGACCCTTACTTTGGTCCTTGTGGAACAGTAGAGTGTGCCCTTTAGGGACATGGGGCGCCAGGAAAGCCTCCTGCACGGAGGAGAAGAGAGAGGGTTTCTCCAGTCACACTGCCTTGCCCTTCGCAAAGCCGTTCTAATGGCGAAGAGAGCACGAGCAACCGCACTGGTTCCCAGCACACTTTGAGGCCGCCCTTTCAGCTCGCCCACTGGGAAAGTAATGCTCCTGGCTTTAGGGAACCAATATCAACCTGGAACCCAGCACATGTCTCTGTAGTTTTGGACCACGAGAAAGAGACGCAACCCGCACCCTGGCGCTTCCCGGAGAAAATTTGGGCACCCAGGTGCCCCTGCATGGGCTGAAGGGCTTCGAGGATATAATTTCTGGGGATAGGCAACAGTGTCCGCGTGTCTTACAAAACCCCAGGTAGCGTTGAAAGGGCAAACTGTACGTTTGTCTGGCTGCCTCTGAAGTCGACCTTCTGCTCCCACAGAGACACGGCAGGTAAGGGTTCCCAGTAGGAACCGTAAACACAGTGTTTCCTCATCGCAGCAGTGGTTCAGCAGTGGGGACCGTCTGCATTCCACCTAGGAGCTGCTAGGCCGGAGTCCGGGAGGACTTTGGAACGCTTGGCCAAATAGGTGGGCAGCGAAGAGAGCAGAGTGTTGCCTTTCCTCCTTCATGCAGGGAACCGGTCCCAATTGCCTAAGGTATCTCTTTTTGGTGAGGGCGCCCAAGAAGACACATTGGGTACACAGTGTTTTGCCATGCGACGTGGTGAGCCCCCAGGAGTCCTAGGAGTCCTGAACAGCACACTCGCGTCAAGCCACTGCTTTGCCTGAGGCTCCTGGGCAAAGGCTGCCTGGCGCCAAGCATTGTGGATGCTCTGCCCGGACCTTGGTTGTTTGTACTTCGTGATCAGTGTGCGGTGCCCTGAACCTGCCAGAAGCCTAGCAGTGTTCGGGGGCAAACGGTCGGTTTGCAAGACTGCCTCTAAAGTCGAGTCACGGCTCGCCAGAAAGTGCCGACAGGTGAAGAACACCCAGAAGGGACACAGCGCACCTTGTTTCCTATTGCTCCTCAGCTTCAGCACTGAGAGCCCTGACGGTCCACGTACGAAGCTTTACAGCTCTGCTCAGGGGCACTTTGGAATGTTTTGGTCAGGAAGTTATCCGGCAAAGAGAACAGGCTGTTGCGGCTCACTCTGCATTCACAGAGATGAACCGGGGCACTTTTAGAGTGGACAGAGGCGCAGGGCCCCAAGAACACTTCCGCCACCCAGTGTTCTTCCAAGGCATATGCTGAGGCAGCAGCAGCCTCCAGAGGGGCATGCTAACTTTCATGCACTACATGCTTAAGGTGTCCTGGCCAAACTCTGCACGAGTCCATTCATGGATGGCATCCCGGACCCTTACTTTGGTCCTTGTGGAACAGTAGAGTGTGCCCTTTAGGGACATGGGGCGCCAGGAAAGCCTCCTGCACGGAGGAGAAGAGAGAGGGTTTCTCCAGTCACACTGCCTTGCCCTTCGCAAAGCCGTTCTAATGGCGAAGAGAGCACGAGCAACCGCACTGGTTCCCAGCACACTTTGAGGCCGCCCTTTCAGCTCGCCCACTGGGAAAGTAATGCTCCTGGCTTTAGGGAACCAATATCAACCTGGAACCCAGCACATGTCTCTGTAGGTTTGGACCACGAGAAAGAGACGCAACCCGCACCCTGGCGCTTCCCGGAGAAAATTTGGGCACCCAGGTGCCCCTGCATGGGCTGAAGGGCTTCGAGGATATAATTTCTGGGGATAGGCAACAGTGTCCGCGTGTCTTACAAAACCCCAGGTAGCGTTGAAAGGGCAAACTGTACGTTTGTCTGGCTGCCTCTGAAGTCGACCTTCTGCTCCCACAGAGACACGGCAGGTAAGGGTTCCCAGTAGGAACCGTAAACACAGTGTTTCCTCATCGCAGCAGTGGTTCAGCAGTGGGGACCGTCTGCATTCCACCTAGGAGCTGCTAGGCCGGAGTCCGGGAGGACTTTGGAACGCTTGGCCAAATAGGTGGGCAGCGAAGAGAGCAGAGTGTTGCCTTTCCTCCTTCATGCAGGGAACCGGTCCCAATTGCCTAAGGTATCTCTTTTTGGTGAGGGCGCCCAAGAAGACACATTGGGTACACAGTGTTTTGCCATGCGACGTGGTGAGCCCCCAGGAGTCCTAGGAGTCCTGAACAGCACACTCGCGTCAAGCCACTGCTTTGCCTGAGGCTCCTGGGCAAAGGCTGCCTGGCGCCAAGCATTGTGGATGCTCTGCCCGGACCTTGGTTGTTTGTACTTCGTGATCAGTGTGCGGTGCCCTGAACCTGCCAGAAGCCTAGCAGTGTTCGGGGGCAAACGGTCGGTTTGCAAGACTGCCTCTAAAGTCGAGTCACGGCTCGCCAGAAAGTGCCGACAGGTGAAGAACACCCAGAAGGGACACAGCGCACCTTGTTTCCTATTGCTCCTCAGCTTCAGCACTGAGAGCCCTGACGGTCCACGTACGAACCTTTACAGCTCTGCTCAGGGGCACTTTGGAATGTTTTGGTCAGGAAGTTATCCGGCAAAGAGAACAGGCTGTTGCGGCTCACTCTGCATTCACAGAGATGAACCGGGGCACTTTTAGAGTGGACAGAGGCGCAGGGCCCCAAGAACACTTCCGCCACCCAGTGTTCTTCCAAGGCATATGCTGAGGCAGCAGCAGCCTCCAGAGGGGCATGCTAACTTTCATGCACTACATGCTTAAGGTGTCCTGGCCAAACTCTGCACGAGTCCATTCATGGATGGCATCCCGGACCCTTACTTTGGTCCTTGTGGAACAGTAGAGTGTGCCCTTTAGGGACATGGGGCGCCAGGAAAGCCTCCTGCACGGAGGAGAAGAGAGAGGGTTTCTCCAGTCACACTGCCTTGCCCTTCGCAAAGCCGTTCTAACGGCGAAGAGAGCACGAGCAACCGCACTGGTTCCCAGCACACTTTGAGGCCGCCCTTTCAGCTCGCCCACTGGGAAAGTAATGCTCCTGGCTTTAGGGAACCAATATCAACCTGGAACCCAGCACATGTCTCTGTAGGTTTGGACCACGAGAAAGAGACGCAACCCGCACCCTGGCGCTTCCCGGAGAAAATTTGGGCACCCAGGTGCCCCTGCATGGGCTGAAGGGCTTCGAGGATATAATTTCTGGGGATAGGCAACAGTGTCCGCGTGTCTTACAAAACCCCAGGTAGCGTTGAAAGGGCAAACTGTACGTTTGTCTGGCTGCCTCTGAAGTCGACCTTCTGCTCCCACAGAGACACGGCAGGTAAGGGTTCCCAGTAGGAACCGTAAACACAGTGTTTCCTCATCGCAGCAGTGGTTCAGCAGTGGGGACCGTCTGCATTCCACCTAGGAGCTGCTAGGCCGGAGTCCGGGAGGACTTTGGAACGCTTGGCCAAATAGGTGGGCAGCGAAGAGAGCAGAGTGTTGCCTTTCCTCCTTCATGCAGGGAACCGGTCCCAATTGCCTAAGGTATCTCTTTTTGGTGAGGGCGCCCAAGAAGACACATTGGGTACACAGTGTTTTGCCATGCGACGTGGTGAGCCCCCAGGAGTCCTAGGAGTCCTGAACAGCACACTCGCGTCAAGCCACTGCTTTGCCTGAGGCTCCTGGGCAAAGGCTGCCTGGCGCCAAGCATTGTGGATGCTCTGCCCGGACCTTGGTTGTTTGTACTTCGTGATCAGTGTGCGGTGCCCTGAACCTGCCAGAAGCCTAGCAGTGTTCGGGGGCAAACGGTCGGTTTGCAAGACTGCCTCTAAAGTCGAGTCACGGCTCGCCAGAAAGTGCCGACAGGTGAAGAACACCCAGAAGGGACACAGCGCACCTTGTTTCCTATTGCTCCTCAGCTTCAGCACTGAGAGCCCTGACGGTCCACGTACGAACCTTTACAGCTCTGCTCAGGGGCACTTTGGAATGTTTTGGTCAGGAAGTTATCCGGCAAAGAGAACAGGCTGTTGCGGCTCACTCTGCATTCACAGAGATGAACCGGGGCACTTTTAGAGTGGACAGAGGCGCAGGGCCCCAAGAACACTTCCGCCACCCAGTGTTCTTCCAAGGCATATGCTGAGGCAGCAGCAGCCTCCAGAGGGGCATGCTAACTTTCATGCACTACATGCTTAAGGTGTCCTGGCCAAACTCTGCACGAGTCCATTCATGGATGGCATCCCGGACCCTTACTTTGGTCCTTGTGGAACAGTAGAGTGTGCCCTTTAGGGACATGGGGCGCCAGGAAAGCCTCCTGCACGGAGGAGAAGAGAGAGGGTTTCTCCAGTCACACTGCCTTGCCCTTCGCAAAGCCGTTCTAATGGCGAAGAGAGCACGAGCAACCGCACTGGTTCCCAGCACACTTTGAGGCCGCCCTTTCAGCTCGCCCACTGGGAAAGTAATGCTCCTGGCTTTAGGGAACCAATATCAACCTGGAACCCAGCACATGTCTCTGTAGGTTTGGACCACGAGAAAGAGACGCAACCCGCACCCTGGCGCTTCCCGGAGAAAATTTGGGCACCCAGGTGCCCCTGCATGGGCTGAAGGGCTTCGAGGATATAATTTCTGGGGATAGGCAACAGTGTCCGCGTGTCTTACAAAACCCCAGGTAGCGTTGAAAGGGCAAACTGTACGTTTGTCTGGCTGCCTCTGAAGTCGACCTTCTGCTCCCACAGAGACACGGCAGGTAAGGGTTCCCAGTAGGAACCGTAAACACAGTGTTTCCTCATCGCAGCAGTGGTTCAGCAGTGGGGACCGTCTGCATTCCACCTAGGAGCTGCTAGGCCGGAGTCCGGGAGGACTTTGGAACGCTTGGCCAAATAGGTGGGCAGCGAAGAGAGCAGAGTGTTGCCTTTCCTCCTTCATGCAGGGAACCGGTCCCAATTGCCTAAGGTATCTCTTTTTGGTGAGGGCGCCCAAGAAGACACATTGGGTACACAGTGTTTTGCCATGCGACGTGGTGAGCCCCCAGGAGTCCTAGGAGTCCTGAACAGCACACTCGCGTCAAGCCACTGCTTTGCCTGAGGCTCCTGGGCAAAGGCTGCCTGGCGCCAAGCATTGTGGATGCTCTGCCCGGACCTTGGTTGTTTGTACTTCGTGATCAGTGTGCGGTGCCCTGAACCTGCCAGAAGCCTAGCAGTGTTCGGGGGCAAACGGTCGGTTTGCAAGACTGCCTCTAAAGTCGAGTCACGGCTCGCCAGAAAGTGCCGACAGGTGAAGAACACCCAGAAGGGACACAGCGCACCTTGTTTCCTATTGCTCCTCAGCTTCAGCACTGAGAGCCCTGACGGTCCACGTACGAACCTTTACAGCTCTGCTCAGGGGCACTTTGGAATGTTTTGGTCAGGAAGTTATCCGGCAAAGAGAACAGGCTGTTGCGGCTCACTCTGCATTCACAGAGATGAACCGGGGCACTTTTAGAGTGGACAGAGGCGCAGGGCCCCAAGAACACTTCCGCCACCCAGTGTTCTTCCAAGGCATATGCTGAGGCAGCAGCAGCCTCCAGAGGGGCATGCTAACTTTCATGCACTACATGCTTAAGGTGTCCTGGCCAAACTCTGCACGAGTCCATTCATGGATGGCATCCCGGACCCTTACTTTGGTCCTTGTGGAACAGTAGAGTGTGCCCTTTAGGGACATGGGGCGCCACGAAAGCCTCCTGCACGGAGGAGAAGAGAGAGGGTTTCTCCAGTCACACTGCCTTGCCCTTCGCAAAGCCGTTCTAATGGCGAAGAGAGCACGAGCAACCGCACTGGTTCCCAGCACACTTTGAGGCCGCCCTTTCAGCTCGCCCACTGGGAAAGTAATGCTCCTGGCTTTAGGGAACCAATATCAACCTGGAACCCAGCACATGTCTCTGTAGGTTTGGACCACGAGAAAGAGACGCAACCCGCACCCTGGCGCTTCCCGGAGAAAATTTGGGCACCCAGGTGCCCCTGCATGGGCTGAAGGGCTTCGAGGATATAATTTCTGGGGATAGGCAACAGTGTCCGCGTGTCTTACAAAACCCCAGGTAGCGTTGAAAGGGCAAACTGTACGTTTGTCTGGCTGCCTCTGAAGTCGACCTTCTGCTCCCACAGAGACACGGCAGGTAAGGGTTCCCAGTAGGAACCGTAAACACAGTGTTTCCTCATCGCAGCAGTGGTTCAGCAGTGGGGACCGTCTGCATTCCACCTAGGAGCTGCTAGGCCGGAGTCCGGGAGGACTTTGGAACGCTTGGCCAAATAGGTGGGCAGCGAAGAGAGCAGAGTGTTGCCTTTCCTCCTTCATGCAGGGAACCGGTCCCAATTGCCTAAGGTATCTCTTTTTGGTGAGGGCGCCCAAGAAGACACATTGGGTACACAGTGTTTTGCCATGCGACGTGGTGAGCCCCCAGGAGTCCTAGGAGTCCTGAACAGCACACTCGCGTCAAGCCACTGCTTTGCCTGAGGCTCCTGGGCAAAGGCTGCCTGGCGCCAAGCATTGTGGATGCTCTGCCCGGACCTTGGTTGTTTGTACTTCGTGATCAGTGTGCGGTGCCCTGAACCTGCCAGAAGCCTAGCAGTGTTCGGGGGCAAACGGTCGGTTTGCAAGACTGCCTCTAAAGTCGAGTCACGGCTCGCCAGAAAGTGCCGACAGGTGAAGAACACCCAGAAGGGACACAGCGCACCTTGTTTCCTATTGCTCCTCAGCTTCAGCACTGAGAGCCCTGACGGTCCACGTACGAACCTTTACAGCTCTGCTCAGGGGCACTTTGGAATGTTTTGGTCAGGAAGTTATCCGGCAAAGAGAACAGGCTGTTGCGGCTCACTCTGCATTCACAGAGATGAACCGGGGCACTTTTAGAGTGGACAGAGGCGCAGGGCCCCAAGAACACTTCCGCCACCCAGTGTTCTTCCAAGGCATATGCTGAGGCAGCAGCAGCCTCCAGAGGGGCATGCTAACTTTCATGCACTACATGCTTAAGGTGTCCTGGCCAAACTCTGCACGAGTCCATTCATGGATGGCATCCCGGACCCTTACTTTGGTCCTTGTGGAACAGTAGAGTGTGCCCTTTAGGGACATGGGGCGCCAGGAAAGCCTCCTGCACGGAGGAGAAGAGAGAGGGTTTCTCCAGTCACACTGCCTTGCCCTTCGCAAAGCCGTTCTAATGGCGAAGAGAGCACGAGCAACCGCACTGGTTCCCAGCACACTTTGAGGCCGCCCTTTCAGCTCGCCCACTGGGAAAGTAATGCTCCTGGCTTTAGGGAACCAATATCAACCTGGAACCCAGCACATGTCTCTGTAGTTTTGGACCACGAGAAAGAGACGCAACCCGCACCCTGGCGCTTCCCGGAGAAAATTTGGGCACCCAGGTGCCCCTGCATGGGCTGAAGGGCTTCGAGGATATAATTTCTGGGGATAGGCAACAGTGTCCGCGTGTCTTACAAAACCCCAGGTAGCGTTGAAAGGGCAAACTGTACGTTTGTCTGGCTGCCTCTGAAGTCGACCTTCTGCTCCCACAGAGACACGGCAGGTAAGGGTTCCCAGTAGGAACCGTAAACACAGTGTTTCCTCATCGCAGCAGTGGTTCAGCAGTGGGGACCGTCTGCATTCCACCTAGGAGCTGCTAGGCCGGAGTCCGGGAGGACTTTGGAACGCTTGGCCAAATAGGTGGGCAGCGAAGAGAGCAGAGTGTTGCCTTTCCTCCTTCATGCAGGGAACCGGTCCCAATTGCCTAAGGTATCTCTTTTTGGTGAGGGCGCCCAAGAAGACACATTGGGTACACAGTGTTTTGCCATGCGACGTGGTGAGCCCCCAGGAGTCCTAGGAGTCCTGAACAGCACACTCGCGTCAAGCCACTGCTTTGCCTGAGGCTCCTGGGCAAAGGCTGCCTGGCGCCAAGCATTGTGGATGCTCTGCCCGGACCTTGGTTGTTTGTACTTCGTGATCAGTGTGCGGTGCCCTGAACCTGCCAGAAGCCTAGCAGTGTTCGGGGGCAAACGGTCGGTTTGCAAGACTGCCTCTAAAGTCGAGTCACGGCTCGCCAGAAAGTGCCGACAGGTGAAGAACACCCAGAAGGGACACAGCGCACCTTGTTTCCTATTGCTCCTCAGCTTCAGCACTGAGAGCCCTGACGGTCCACGTACGAACCTTTACAGCTCTGCTCAGGGGCACTTTGGAATGTTTTGGTCAGGAAGTTATCCGGCAAAGAGAACAGGCTGTTGCGGCTCACTCTGCATTCACAGAGATGAACCGGGGCACTTTTAGAGTGGACAGAGGCGCAGGGCCCCAAGAACACTTCCGCCACCCAGTGTTCTTCCAAGGCATATGCTGAGGCAGCAGCAGCCTCCAGAGGGGCATGCTAACTTTCATGCACTACATGCTTAAGGTGTCCTGGCCAAACTCTGCACGAGTCCATTCATGGATGGCATCCCGGACCCTTACTTTGGTCCTTGTGGAACAGTAGAGTGTGCCCTTTAGGGACATGGGGCGCCAGGAAAGCCTCCTGCACGGAGGAGAAGAGAGAGGGTTTCTCCAGTCACACTGCCTTGCCCTTCGCAAAGCCGTTCTAATGGCGAAGAGAGCACGAGCAACCGCACTGGTTCCCAGCACACTTTGAGGCCGCCCTTTCAGCTCGCCCACTGGGAAAGTAATGCTCCTGGCTTTAGGGAACCAATATCAACCTGGAACCCAGCACATGTCTCTGTAGTTTTGGACCACGAGAAAGAGACGCAACCCGCACCCTGGCGCTTCCCGGAGAAAATTTGGGCACCCAGGTGCCCCTGCATGGGCTGAAGGGCTTCGAGGATATAATTTCTGGGGATAGGCAACAGTGTCCGCGTGTCTTACAAAACCCCAGGTAGCGTTGAAAGGGCAAACTGTACGTTTGTCTGGCTGCCTCTGAAGTCGACCTTCTGCTCCCACAGAGACACGGCAGGTAAGGGTTCCCAGTAGGAACCGTAAACACAGTGTTTCCTCATCGCAGCAGTGGTTCAGCAGTGGGGACCGTCTGCATTCCACCTAGGAGCTGCTAGGCCGGAGTCCGGGAGGACTTTGGAACGCTTGGCCAAATAGGTGGGCAGCGAAGAGAGCAGAGTGTTGCCTTTCCTCCTTCATGCAGGGAACCGGTCCCAATTGCCTAAGGTATCTCTTTTTGGTGAGGGCGCCCAAGAAGACACATTGGGTACACAGTGTTTTGCCATGCGACGTGGTGAGCCCCCAGGAGTCCTAGGAGTCCTGAACAGCACACTCGCGTCAAGCCACTGCTTTGCCTGAGGCTCCTGGGCAAAGGCTGCCTGGCGCCAAGCATTGTGGATGCTCTGCCCGGACCTTGGTTGTTTGTACTTCGTGATCAGTGTGCGGTGCCCTGAACCTGCCAGAAGCCTAGCAGTGTTCGGGGGCAAACGGTCGGTTTGCAAGACTGCCTCTAAAGTCGAGTCACGGCTCGCCAGAAAGTGCCGACAGGTGAAGAACACCCAGAAGGGACACAGCGCACCTTGTTTCCTATTGCTCCTCAGCTTCAGCACTGAGAGCCCTGACGGTCCACGTACGAACCTTTACAGCTCTGCTCAGGGGCACTTTGGAATGTTTTGGTCAGGAAGTTATCCGGCAAAGAGAACAGGCTGTTGCGGCTCACTCTGCATTCACAGAGATGAACCGGGGCACTTTTAGAGTGGACAGAGGCGCAGGGCCCCAAGAACACTTCCGCCACCCAGTGTTCTTCCAAGGCATATGCTGAGGCAGCAGCAGCCTCCAGAGGGGCATGCTAACTTTCATGCACTACATGCTTAAGGTGTCCTGGCCAAACTCTGCACGAGTCCATTCATGGATGGCATCCCGGACCCTTACTTTGGTCCTTGTGGAACAGTAGAGTGTGCCCTTTAGGGACATGGGGCGCCAGGAAAGCCTCCTGCACGGAGGAGAAGAGAGAGGGTTTCTCCAGTCACACTGCCTTGCCCTTCGCAAAGCCGTTCTAATGGCGAAGAGAGCACGAGCAACCGCACTGGTTCCCAGCACACTTTGAGGCCGCCCTTTCAGCTCGCCCACTGGGAAAGTAATGCTCCTGGCTTTAGGGAACCAATATCAACCTGGAACCCAGCACATGTCTCTGTAGTTTTGGACCACGAGAAAGAGACGCAACCCGCACCCTGGCGCTTCCCGGAGAAAATTTGGGCACCCAGGTGCCCCTGCATGGGCTGAAGGGCTTCGAGGATATAATTTCTGGGGATAGGCAACAGTGTCCGCGTGTCTTACAAAACCCCAGGTAGCGTTGAAAGGGCAAACTGTACGTTTGTCTGGCTGCCTCTGAAGTCGACCTTCTGCTCCCACAGAGACACGGCAGGTAAGGGTTCCCAGTAGGAACCGTAAACACAGTGTTTCCTCATCGCAGCAGTGGTTCAGCAGTGGGGACCGTCTGCATTCCACCTAGGAGCTGCTAGGCCGGAGTCCGGGAGGACTTTGGAACGCTTGGCCAAATAGGTGGGCAGCGAAGAGAGCAGAGTGTTGCCTTTCCTCCTTCATGCAGGGAACCGGTCCCAATTGCCTAAGGTATCTCTTTTTGGTGAGGGCGCCCAAGAAGACACATTGGGTACACAGTGTTTTGCCATGCGACGTGGTGAGCCCCCAGGAGTCCTAGGAGTCCTGAACAGCACACTCGCGTCAAGCCACTGCTTTGCCTGAGGCTCCTGGGCAAAGGCTGCCTGGCGCCAAGCATTGTGGATGCTCTGCCCGGACCTTGGTTGTTTGTACTTCGTGATCAGTGTGCGGTGCCCTGAACCTGCCAGAAGCCTAGCAGTGTTCGGGGGCAAACGGTCGGTTTGCAAGACTGCCTCTAAAGTCGAGTCACGGCTCGCCAGAAAGTGCCGACAGGTGAAGAACACCCAGAAGGGACACAGCGCACCTTGTTTCCTATTGCTCCTCAGCTTCAGCACTGAGAGCCCTGACGGTCCACGTACGAACCTTTACAGCTCTGCTCAGGGGCACTTTGGAATGTTTTGGTCAGGAAGTTATCCGGCAAAGAGAACAGGCTGTTGCGGCTCACTCTGCATTCACAGAGATGAACCGGGGCACTTTTAGAGTGGACAGAGGCGCAGGGCCCCAAGAACACTTCCGCCACCCAGTGTTCTTCCAAGGCATATGCTGAGGCAGCAGCAGCCTCCAGAGGGGCATGCTAACTTTCATGCACTACATGCTTAAGGTATCCTGGCCAAACTCTGCACGAGTCCATTCATGGATGGCATCCCGGACCCTTACTTTGGTCCTTGTGGAACAGTAGAGTGTGCCCTTTAGGGACATGGGGCGCCAGGAAAGCCTCCTGCACGGAGGAGAAGAGAGAGGGTTTCTCCAGTCACACTGCCTTGCCCTTCGCAAAGCCGTTCTAATGGCGAAGAGAGCACGAGCAACCGCACTGGTTCCCAGCACACTTTGAGGCCGCCCTTTCAGCTCGCCCACTGGGAAAGTAATGCTCCTGGCTTTAGGGAACCAATATCAACCTGGAACCCAGCACATGTCTCTGTAGTTTTGGACCACGAGAAAGAGACGCAACCCGCACCCTGGCGCTTCCCGGAGAAAATTTGGGCACCCAGGTGCCCCTGCATGGGCTGAAGGGCTTCGAGGATATAATTTCTGGGGATAGGCAACAGTGTCCGCGTGTCTTACAAAACCCCAGGTAGCGTTGAAAGGGCAAACTGTACGTTTGTCTGGCTGCCTCTGAAGTCGACCTTCTGCTCCCACAGAGACACGGCAGGTAAGGGTTCCCAGTAGGAACCGTAAACACAGTGTTTCCTCATCGCAGCAGTGGTTCAGCAGTGGGGACCGTCTGCATTCCACCTAGGAGCTGCTAGGCCGGAGTCCGGGAGGACTTTGGAACGCTTGGCCAAATAGGTGGGCAGCGAAGAGAGCAGAGTGTTGCCTTTCCTCCTTCATGCAGGGAACCGGTCCCAATTGCCTAAGGTATCTCTTTTTGGTGAGGGCGCCCAAGAAGACACATTGGGTACACAGTGTTTTGCCATGCGACGTGGTGAGCCCCCAGGAGTCCTAGGAGTCCTGAACAGCACACTCGCGTCAAGCCACTGCTTTGCCTGAGGCTCCTGGGCAAAGGCTGCCTGGCGCCAAGCATTGTGGATGCTCTGCCCGGACCTTGGTTGTTTGTACTTCGTGATCAGTGTGCGGTGCCCTGAACCTGCCAGAAGCCTAGCAGTGTTCGGGGGCAAACGGTCGGTTTGCAAGACTGCCTCTAAAGTCGAGTCACGGCTCGCCAGAAAGTGCCGACAGGTGAAGAACACCCAGAAGGGACACAGCGCACCTTGTTTCCTATTGCTCCTCAGCTTCAGCACTGAGAGCCCTGACGGTCCACGTACGAACCTTTACAGCTCTGCTCAGGGGCACTTTGGAATGTTTTGGTCAGGAAGTTATCCGGCAAAGAGAACAGGCTGTTGCGGCTCACTCTGCATTCACAGAGATGAACCGGGGCACTTTTAGAGTGGACAGAGGCGCAGGGCCCCAAGAACACTTCCGCCACCCAGTGTTCTTCCAAGGCATATGCTGAGGCAGCAGCAGCCTCCAGAGGGGCATGCTAACTTTCATGCACTACATGCTTAAGGTGTCCTGGCCAAACTCTGCACGAGTCCATTCATGGATGGCATCCCGGACCCTTACTTTGGTCCTTGTGGAACAGTAGAGTGTGCCCTTTAGGGACATGGGGCGCCAGGAAAGCCTCCTGCACGGAGGAGAAGAGAGAGGGTTTCTCCAGTCACACTGCCTTGCCCTTCGCAAAGCCGTTCTAACGGCGAAGAGAGCACGAGCAACCGCACTGGTTCCCAGCACACTTTGAGGCCGCCCTTTCAGCTCGCCCACTGGGAAAGTAATGCTCCTGGCTTTAGGGAACCAATATCAACCTGGAACCCAGCACATGTCTCTGTAGGTTTGGACCACGAGAAAGAGACGCAACCCGCACCCTGGCGCTTCCCGGAGAAAATTTGGGCACCCAGGTGCCCCTGCATGGGCTGAAGGGCTTCGAGGATATAATTTCTGGGGATAGGCAACAGTGTCCGCGTGTCTTACAAAACCCCAGGTAGCGTTGAAAGGGCAAACTGTACGTTTGTCTGGCTGCCTCTGAAGTCGACCTTCTGCTCCCACAGAGACACGGCAGGTAAGGGTTCCCAGTAGGAACCGTAAACACAGTGTTTCCTCATCGCAGCAGTGGTTCAGCAGTGGGGACCGTCTGCATTCCACCTAGGAGCTGCTAGGCCGGAGTCCGGGAGGACTTTGGAACGCTTGGCCAAATAGGTGGGCAGCGAAGAGAGCAGAGTGTTGCCTTTCCTCCTTCATGCAGGGAACCGGTCCCAATTGCCTAAGGTATCTCTTTTTGGTGAGGGCGCCCAAGAAGACACATTGGGTACACAGTGTTTTGCCATGCGACGTGGTGAGCCCCCAGGAGTCCTAGGAGTCCTGAACAGCACACTCGCGTCAAGCCACTGCTTTGCCTGAGGCTCCTGGGCAAAGGCTGCCTGGCGCCAAGCATTGTGGATGCTCTGCCCGGACCTTGGTTGTTTGTACTTCGTGATCAGTGTGCGGTGCCCTGAACCTGCCAGAAGCCTAGCAGTGTTCGGGGGCAAACGGTCGGTTTGCAAGACTGCCTCTAAAGTCGAGTCACGGCTCGCCAGAAAGTGCCGACAGGTGAAGAACACCCAGAAGGGACACAGCGCACCTTGTTTCCTATTGCTCCTCAGCTTCAGCACTGAGAGCCCTGACGGTCCACGTACGAACCTTTACAGCTCTGCTCAGGGGCACTTTGGAATGTTTTGGTCAGGAAGTTATCCGGCAAAGAGAACAGGCTGTTGCGGCTCACTCTGCATTCACAGAGATGAACCGGGGCACTTTTAGAGTGGACAGAGGCGCAGGGCCCCAAGAACACTTCCGCCACCCAGTGTTCTTCCAAGGCATATGCTGAGGCAGCAGCAGCCTCCAGAGGGGCATGCTAACTTTCATGCACTACATGCTTAAGGTGTCCTGGCCAAACTCTGCACGAGTCCATTCATGGATGGCATCCCGGACCCTTACTTTGGTCCTTGTGGAACAGTAGAGTGTGCCCTTTAGGGACATGGGGCGCCAGGAAAGCCTCCTGCACGGAGGAGAAGAGAGAGGGTTTCTCCAGTCACACTGCCTTGCCCTTCGCAAAGCCGTTCTAACGGCGAAGAGAGCACGAGCAACCGCACTGGTTCCCAGCACACTTTGAGGCCGCCCTTTCAGCTCGCCCACTGGGAAAGTAATGCTCCTGGCTTTAGGGAACCAATATCAACCTGGAACCCAGCACATGTCTCTGTAGTTTTGGACCACGAGAAAGAGACGCAACCAGCACCCTGGCGCTTCCCGGAGAAAATTTGGGCACCCAGGTGCCCCTGCATGGGCTGAAGGGCTTCGAGGATATAATTTCTGGGGATAGGCAACAGTGTCCGCGTGTCTTACAAAACCCCAGGTAGCGTTGAAAGGGCAAACTGTACGTTTGTCTGGCTGCCTCTGAAGTCGACCTTCTGCTCCCACAGAGACACGGCAGGTAAGGGTTCCCAGTAGGAACCGTAAACACAGTGTTTCCTCATCGCAGCAGTGGTTCAGCAGTGGGGACCGTCTGCATTCCACCTAGGAGCTGCTAGGCCGGAGTCCGGGAGGACTTTGGAACGCTTGGCCAAATAGGTGGGCAGCGAAGAGAGCAGAGTGTTGCCTTTCCTCCTTCATGCAGGGAACCGGTCCCAATTGCCTAAGGTATCTCTTTTTGGTGAGGGCGCCCAAGAAGACACATTGGGTACACAGTGTTTTGCCATGCGACGTGGTGAGCCCCCAGGAGTCCTAGGAGTCCTGAACAGCACACTCGCGTCAAGCCACTGCTTTGCCTGAGGCTCCTGGGCAAAGGCTGCCTGGCGCCAAGCATTGTGGATGCTCTGCCCGGACCTTGGTTGTTTGTACTTCGTGATCAGTGTGCGGTGCCCTGAACCTGCCAGAAGCCTAGCAGTGTTCGGGGGCAAACGGTCGGTTTGCAAGACTGCCTCTAAAGTCGAGTCACGGCTCGCCAGAAAGTGCCGACAGGTGAAGAACACCCAGAAGGGACACAGCGCACCTTGTTTCCTATTGCTCCTCAGCTTCAGCACTGAGAGCCCTGACGGTCCACGTACGAACCTTTACAGCTCTGCTCAGGGGCACTTTGGAATGTTTTGGTCAGGAAGTTATCCGGCAAAGAGAACAGGCTGTTGCGGCTCACTCTGCATTCACAGAGATGAACCGGGGCACTTTTAGAGTGGACAGAGGCGCAGGGCCCCAAGAACACTTCCGCCACCCAGTGTTCTTCCAAGGCATATGCTGAGGCAGCAGCAGCCTCCAGAGGGGCATGCTAACTTTCATGCACTACATGCTTAAGGTGTCCTGGCCAAACTCTGCACGAGTCCATTCATGGATGGCATCCCGGACCCTTACTTTGGTCCTTGTGGAACAGTAGAGTGTGCCCTTTAGGGACATGGGGCGCCAGGAAAGCCTCCTGCACGGAGGAGAAGAGAGAGGGTTTCTCCAGTCACACTGCCTTGCCCTTCGCAAAGCCGTTCTAACGGCGAAGAGAGCACGAGCAACCGCACTGGTTCCCAGCACACTTTGAGGCCGCCCTTTCAGCTCGCCCACTGGGAAAGTAATGCTCCTGGCTTTAGGGAACCAATATCAACCTGGAACCCAGCACATGTCTCTGTAGGTTTGGACCACGAGAAAGAGACGCAACCCGCACCCTGGCGCTTCCCGGAGAAAATTTGGGCACCCAGGTGCCCCTGCATGGGCTGAAGGGCTTCGAGGATATAATTTCTGGGGATAGGCAACAGTGTCCGCGTGTCTTACAAAACCCCAGGTAGCGTTGAAAGGGCAAACTGTACGTTTGTCTGGCTGCCTCTGAAGTCGACCTTCTGCTCCCACAGAGACACGGCAGGTAAGGGTTCCCAGTAGGAACCGTAAACACAGTGTTTCCTCATCGCAGCAGTGGTTCAGCAGTGGGGACCGTCTGCATTCCACCTAGGAGCTGCTAGGCCGGAGTCCGGGAGGACTTTGGAACGCTTGGCCAAATAGGTGGGCAGCGAAGAGAGCAGAGTGTTGCCTTTCCTCCTTCATGCAGGGAACCGGTCCCAATTGCCTAAGGTATCTCTTTTTGGTGAGGGCGCCCAAGAAGACACATTGGGTACACAGTGTTTTGCCATGCGACGTGGTGAGCCCCCAGGAGTCCTAGGAGTCCTGAACAGCACACTCGCGTCAAGCCACTGCTTTGCCTGAGGCTCCTGGGCAAAGGCTGCCTGGCGCCAAGCATTGTGGATGCTCTGCCCGGACCTTGGTTGTTTGTACTTCGTGATCAGTGTGCGGTGCCCTGAACCTGCCAGAAGCCTAGCAGTGTTCGGGGGCAAACGGTCGGTTTGCAAGACTGCCTCTAAAGTCGAGTCACGGCTCGCCAGAAAGTGCCGACAGGTGAAGAACACCCAGAAGGGACACAGCGCACCTTGTTTCCTATTGCTCCTCAGCTTCAGCACTGAGAGCCCTGACGGTCCACGTACGAACCTTTACAGCTCTGCTCAGGGGCACTTTGGAATGTTTTGGTCAGGAAGTTATCCGGCAAAGAGAACAGGCTGTTGCGGCTCACTCTGCATTCACAGAGATGAACCGGGGCACTTTTAGAGTGGACAGAGGCGCAGGGCCCCAAGAACACTTCCGCCACCCAGTGTTCTTCCAAGGCATATGCTGAGGCAGCAGCAGCCTCCAGAGGGGCATGCTAACTTTCATGCACTACATGCTTAAGGTGTCCTGGCCAAACTCTGCACGAGTCCATTCATGGATGGCATCCCGGACCCTTACTTTGGTCCTTGTGGAACAGTAGAGTGTGCCCTTTAGGGACATGGGGCGCCAGGAAAGCCTCCTGCACGGAGGAGAAGAGAGAGGGTTTCTCCAGTCACACTGCCTTGCCCTTCGCAAAGCCGTTCTAATGGCGAAGAGAGCACGAGCAACCGCACTGGTTCCCAGCACACTTTGAGGCCGCCCTTTCAGCTCGCCCACTGGGAAAGTAATGCTCCTGGCTTTAGGGAACCAATATCAACCTGGAACCCAGCACATGTCTCTGTAGGTTTGGACCACGAGAAAGAGACGCAACCCGCACCCTGGCGCTTCCCGGAGAAAATTTGGGCACCCAGGTGCCCCTGCATGGGCTGAAGGGCTTCGAGGATATAATTTCTGGGGATAGGCAACAGTGTCCGCGTGTCTTACAAAACCCCAGGTAGCGTTGAAAGGGCAAACTGTACGTTTGTCTGGCTGCCTCTGAAGTCGACCTTCTGCTCCCACAGAGACACGGCAGGTAAGGGTTCCCAGTAGGAACCGTAAACACAGTGTTTCCTCATCGCAGCAGTGGTTCAGCAGTGGGGACCGTCTGCATTCCACCTAGGAGCTGCTAGGCCGGAGTCCGGGAGGACTTTGGAACGCTTGGCCAAATAGGTGGGCAGCGAAGAGAGCAGAGTGTTGCCTTTCCTCCTTCATGCAGGGAACCGGTCCCAATTGCCTAAGGTATCTCTTTTTGGTGAGGGCGCCCAAGAAGACACATTGGGTACACAGTGTTTTGCCATGCGACGTGGTGAGCCCCCAGGAGTCCTAGGAGTCCTGAACAGCACACTCGCGTCAAGCCACTGCTTTGCCTGAGGCTCCTGGGCAAAGGCTGCCTGGCGCCAAGCATTGTGGATGCTCTGCCCGGACCTTGGTTGTTTGTACTTCGTGATCAGTGTGCGGTGCCCTGAACCTGCCAGAAGCCTAGCAGTGTTCGGGGGCAAACGGTCGGTTTGCAAGACTGCCTCTAAAGTCGAGTCACGGCTCGCCAGAAAGTGCCGACAGGTGAAGAACACCCTGAAGGGACACAGCGAACCTATTTGGCCAAGCGTTCCAAAGTCTTCCCAGACTCCGGCCTAGCAGCTCCTACGTGGAATGCAGACGGTCCCCACTGCTGAACCACTCCTGCGATGAGGAAACACTGTGTATACGGTTCATATGGGAACCCTTACCTGCCGTGTCTCTGTGGGATCAGAAGGTCGACTTCAGAGGCAGCCAGACAAACGTACAGTTTGCCCTTTCAACGCTACCTGTGGTTTTGTAAGACACGCGGACACTGTTGCCTATCCCCAGAAATTATATCCTCGAAGCCCTTCAGCCCATGCAGGAGCACCTGGGTGCCCAAATTTTCTCCGGGAAGCGCCAGGGTGCTGGTTGCGTCTCTTTCTCGTAGTCCAAAACTACAGAGACATGTGCTGGGTTCCATGTTGATATTGGTTCCCTAAAGCCAGGAGCATTACTTTCCCAGTGGGAGAGCTGAAAGGGCGGCCTCAAAGTGTGCTGAGAACCAGTGCGGTTGCTCGTGCTCTCTTCACCGTTAGAACGGCTTGGCGAAGGGCAAGGCAGTGTGACTGGAGAAACCCTCTCTCTTCTCCTCCGTGCAGGAGGCTTTCCTGGCGCCCCATGTCCCTAAAGGGCACACTCTACTGTTCCACAAGGACCAAAGTAAGGGTCAGGGATTCCATCCATGTATGGACTCGTGCAGAGTTTGGCCCGGACAACTTAAGCATGTAGTGCATGAAAGTTAGCATGCCCCTCTGGAGGGTGCTGCTGCCTCCACATATGCCTTGGAAGAACACTGGGTGGCGGAAGTGTTCTTGGGGCTCTGCGCCTCTGTCCACTATAAAAGTGCCCCGGTTCATGTCTGTGAATGCAGTATGAGCCGCAACAGCCTGTTCTATTTGCCGGATAACTTCCTGACCAAAACATTCAAAAATGCCCCTGAGCAGAGCGGTAAAATTTCGTACGTGGACCGTCAGGGCTCTCAGTGCTGAAGCTGAGGAGCAATAGGAAACAAGGTGCGCTGTGTCCCTTCTGGGTGTTCTTCACCTGTCGGCACTTTCTGGCAAGCCGTGACTAGACTTTAGAGGCAGTCTTGCAAACCCACAGTTTGCCCCTGAACACTGCTAGGCTTCTGGCAGGTTCAGGGCACCGCACACTGATCACGAAGTACAAACAACCAAGGCCCGGGGAGAGCATCCACAATGCTTGACGCCAGGCAGCCTTTGCCCAGAAGCCTCAGGCAAAGCAGTGGCTTGACGCGAGTGTGCTGTTCAGGACTCCTAGGACTCCTGGGGGCTCACCACGTCGCATGGCAAAACACTGTGTACCCAATGTGTCTTCTTGGGCGACCTCACCAAAAAGAGATACCTTAGACAATTGGGACTGGTTCCCTGCATGAAGGAGGAAAGGCAACACTCTGCTCTCTTCGCTGCCCACCTATTTGGCCAAGCGTTCCAAAGTCCTCCCGGACTTCGGCCTAGCAGCTCCTAGGTGGAATGCAGACGGTCCGCACTGCTGAACCACTGCTGCGATGAGGAAACACTGTGTTTACGGTTCCTACTGGGAACCCTTACCTGCCGTGTCTCTGTGGGAGCAGAAGGTCGACTTCAGAGGCAGCCAGACAAACGTACAGTTTGCCCTTTCAACGCTACCTGTGGTTTTGTAAGACAGGCGCACACTGTTGCCTATCCCCAGAAATTAAATCCTCGAAGCCCTTCAGCCCATGCAGGAGCACCTGGGTGCCCAAATTTTCTCCGGGAAGCGCCAGGGTGCTGGTTGCGTCTCTTTCTCGTGGTCCAAAACTACAGAGACATGTGCTGGGTTCCATGTTGATATTGGTTCCCTAAAGCCAGGAGCATTACCTTCCCAGTGGGCGAGCTGAAAGGGCGGCCTCAAAGTGTGCTGAGAACCAGTGCGGTTGCTCGTGCTCTCTTCACCGTTAGAACGGCTTGGCGAAGGGCAAGGCAGTGTGACTGGAGAAACCCTCTCTCTTCTCCTCCGTGCAGGAGGCTTTCCTGGCGCCCCATGTCCCTAAAGGGAACACTCTACTGTTCCACAAGGACCAAAGTAAGGTTAGGGATTCCGTCCATGAATGGACTCGTGCAGAGTTTGGCCAGGACACCTTAAGCATGTAGTGCATGAAAGTTAGCATGCCCCTCTGGAGGCTGCTGCTGCCTCAGCATATGCCTTGGAAGAACACTGGGTGGCGGAAGTGTTCTTGGGGCCCTGCGCCTCTGTCCACTATAAAAGTGCCCGGGTTCCTCTCTGTGAATGCAGAGTGAGCCGCAACAGCCAGTTCTCTTTGCCGGAAAACTTCCTAACCAAAACATTCAAAAGTGCCCCTGAGCAGAGCTGGAAAAGTTCGTACGTGGACCGTCAGGGCTCTCAGTGCTGAAGCTGAGGAGCAATAGGAAACAAGGTGCGCTGTGTCCCTTCTGGGTGTTCTTCACCTGTCGGCACTTTCTGGCAAGCCGTGACTAGACTTTAGAGGCAGTCTTGCAAACCCACAGTTTGCCCCTGAACACTGCTAGGCTTCTGGCAGGTTCAGGGCACCGCACACTGATTACGAAGTACAAACAACCAAGGCCCGGGGAGAGCATCCACAATGCTTGACGCCAGGCAGCCTTTGCCCAGAAGCCTCAGGCAAAGCAGTGGCTTGACGCGAGTGTGCTGTTCAGGACTCCTAGGACTCCTGGGGGCTCACCACGTCGCATGGCAAAACACTGTGTACCCAATGTGTCTTCTTGGCGACCTCACCAAAAAGAGATACCTTAGACAATTGGGACTGGTTCCCTGCATGAAGGAGGAAAGGCAACACTCTGCTCTCTTCGCTGCCCACCTATTTGGCCAAGCGTTCCAAAGTCCTCCCGGACTCCGGCCTAGCAGCTCCTAGGTGGAATGCAGACGGTCCCCACTGCTGAACCACTGCTGCGATGAGGAAACACTGTGTTTACGGTTCCTACTGGGAACCCTTACCTGCCGTGTCTCTGTGGGAGCAGAAGGTCGACTTCAGAGGCAGCCAGACAAACGTACAGTTTGCCCTTTAAACGCTACCTGTGGTTTTGTAAGACAGGCGCACAATGTTGCCTATCCCCAGAAATTAAATCCTCGAAGCCCTTCAGCCCATGCAGGAGCACCTGGGTGCCCAAATTTTCTCCGGGAAGCGCCAGGGTGCTGGTTGCGTCTCTTTCTCGTGGTCCAAAACTACAGAGACATGTGCTGGGTTCCATGTTGATATTGGTTCCCTAAAGCCAGGAGCATTACTTTCCCAGTGGGCGAGCTGAAAGGGCGGCCTCAAAGTGTGCTGAGAACCAGTGCGGTTGCTCGTGCTCTCTTCACCGTTAGAACGGCTAGGCGAAGGGCAAGGCAGTGTGACTGGAGAAACCCTCTCTCTTCTCCTCCGTGCAGGAGGCTTTCCTGGCGCCCCATGTCCCTAAAGGGAACACTCTACTGTTCCACAAGGACCAAAGTAAGGGTCCGGGATTCCATCCATGAATGGACTCGTGCAGAGTTTGGCCAGGACACCTTAAGCATGTAGTGCATGAAAGTTAGCATGCCCCTCTGGAGGCTGCTGCTGCCTCAGCATATGCCTTGGAAGAACACTGGGTGGCGGAAGTGTTCTTGGGGCCCTGCGCCTCTGTCCACTATAAAAGTGCCCGGGTTCATCTCTGTGAATGCAGAGTGAGCCGCAACAGCCAGTTCTCTTTGCCGGAAAACTTCCTGACCAAAACATTCAAAAGTGCCCCTGAGCAGAGCTGTAAAAGTTCGTACGTGGATCGTCAGGGCTCTCAGTGCGGAAGCTGAGGAGCAATAGGAAACAAGGTGCGCAGTGTCCCTTCTGGGTGTTCTTCACCTGTCGGCACTTTCTGGCAAGCCGTGACTCGACTTTAGAGGCAGGCTTGCAAACCCACAGTTTGCCCCTGAACACTGCTAGGCTTCTGGCAGGTTCAGGGCACCGCACACTGATCACGAAGTACAAAGAATCAAGGTCCGGGGAGAGCATCCACAATGCTTGGCGCCAGGCAGCCTTTGCCCAGAAGCCTCAGGCAAAGCAGTGGCTTGACGCGAGTGTGCTGTTCAGGACTCCTAGGACTCCTGGGGGCTCACCACGTCGCATGGAAAAACACTGTGTTCCCAATGTGTCTTCTTGGGCGACCTCACCAAAAAGAGATACCTTAGGCAATTGGGACCGGTTCCCTGCATGAAGGAGGAAAGGCAACACTCTGCTCTCTTCGCTGCCCACCTATTTGGCCAAGCGTTCCAAAGTCCTCCCGGACTCCGGCCTAGCAGCTCCTAGGTGGAATGCAGACGGTCCGCACTGCTGAACCACTGCTGCGATGAGGAAACACTGTGTTTACGGTTCATACTGGGAACCCTTACCTGCCGTGTCTCTGTGGGAGCAGAAGGTCGACTTCAGAGGCAGCCAGACAAACGTACAGTTTGCCCTTTCAACTCTACCTGGGGTTCTGTAAGACACGCGGACACTGTTGTCTATCCCCAGAAATTATATCCTCGAAGCCCTTCAGCCCATGCAGGAGCACCTGGGTGCCCAAATTTTCTCCGGGAAGCGCCAGGGTGCTGGTTGCGTCTCTTTCTCGTGGTCCAAAACTACAGACACATGTGCTGGGTTCCATGTTGATATTGGTTCCCTAAAGCCAGGAGCATTACCTTCCCAGTGGGAGAGCTGAAAGGGCGGCCTCAAAGTGTGCTGAGAACCAGTGCGGTTGCTCGTGCTCTCTTCACCGTTAGAACGGCTTGGCGAAGGGCAAGGCAGTGTGACTGGAGAAACCCTCTCTCTTCTCCTCCGTGCAGGAGGCTTTCCTGGCGCCCCATGTCCCTAAAGGGAACACTCTACTGTTCCACAAGGACCAAAGTAAGGTTAGGGATTCCATCCATGAATGGACTCGTGCAGAGTTTGGCCAGGACACCTTAAGCATGTAGTGCATGAAAGTTAGCATGCCCCTCTGGAGGCTGCTGCTGCCTCAGCATATGCCTTGGAAGAACACTGGGTGGCGGAAGTGTTCTTGGGGCCCTGCGCCTCTGTCCACTCTAAAAGTGCCCCGGTTCATCTCTGTGAATGCAGAGTGAGCCGCAACAGCCTGTTCTCTTTGCCGGATAACTTCCTGACCAAAACATTCAAAAGTGCCCCTGAGCAGAGCTGTAACAGTTCGTACGTGGATCGTCAGGGCTCTCAGTGCTGAGGCTGAGGAGCAATAGGAAACAAGGTGCGCAGTGTCCCTTCTGGGTGTTCTTCACCTGTCGGCACTTTCTGGCAAGCCGTGACTCGACTTTAGAGGCAGGCTTGCAAACCCACAGTTTGCCCCTGAACACTGCTAGGCTTCTGGCAGGTTCAGGGCACCGCACACTGATCACGAAGTACAAAGAATCAAGGTCCGGGGAGAGCATCCACAATGCTTGGCGCCAGGCAGCCTTTGCCCAGAAGCCTCAGGCAAAGCAGTGGCTTGACGCGAGTGTGCTGTTCAGGACTCCTAGGACTCCTGGGGGCTCACCACGTCGCATGGAAAAACACTGTGTTCCCAATGTGTCTTCTTGGGCGACCTCACCAAAAAGAGATACCTTAGGCAATTGGGACTGGTTCCCTGCATGAAGGAGGAAAGGCAACACTCTGCTCTCTTCGCTGCCCACCTATTTGGCCAAGCGTTCCAAAGTCCTCCCGGACTCCGGCCTAGCAGCTCCTAGGTGGAATGCAGACGGTCCGCACTGCTGAACCACTGCTGCGATGAGGAAACACTGTGTTTACGGTTCCTACTGGGAACCCTTACCTGCCGTGTCTCTGTGGGAGCAGAAGGTCGACTTCAGAGGCAGCCAGACAAACGTACAGTTTGCCCTTTCAACGCTACCTGGGGTTTTGTAAGACACGCGGACACTGTTGCCTATCCCCAGAAATTATATCCTCGAAGCCCTTCAGCCCATGCAGGAGCACCTGGGTGCCCAAATTTTCTCTGGGAAGCGCCAGGGTGCTGGTTGCGTCTCTTTCTCGTGGTCCAAAACTACAGACACATGTGCTGGGATCCATGTTGATATTGGTTCCCTAAAGCCAGGAGCATTACTTTCCCAGTGGGAGAGCTGAAAGGGCGGCCTCAAAGTGTGCTGAGAACCAGTGCGGTTGCTCGTGCTCTCTTCACCGTTAGAACGGCTTGGCGAAGGGCAAGGCAGTGTGACTGGAGAAACCCTCTCTCTTCTCCTCCGTGCAGGAGGCTTTCCTGGCGCCCCATGTCCCTAAAGGGAACACTCTACTGTTCCACAAGGACCAAAGTAAGGTTAGGGATTCCATCCATGAATGGACTCGTGCAGAGTTTGGCCAGGACACCTTAAGCATGTAGTGCATGAAAGTTAGCATGCCCCTCTGGAGGCTGCTGCTGCCTCAGCATATGCCTTGGAAGAACACTGGGTGGCGGAAGTGTTCTTGGGGCCCTGCGCCTCTGTCCACTCTAAAAGTGCCCCGGTTCATCTCTGTGAATGCAGAGTGAGCCGCAACAGCCTGTTCTCTTTGCCGGATAACTTCCTGACCAAAACATTCAAAAGTGCCCCTGAGCAGAGCTGTAACAGTTCGTACGTGGATCGTCAGGGCTCTCAGTGCTGAGGCTGAGGAGCAATAGGAAACAAGGTGCGCAGTGTCCCTTCTGGGTGTTCTTCACCTGTCGGCACTTTCTGGCAAGCCGTGACTCGACTTTAGAGGCAGGCTTGCAAACCCACAGTTTGCCCCTGAACACTGCTAGGCTTCTGGCAGGTTCAGGGCACCGCACACTGATCACGAAGTACAAAGAATCAAGGTCCGGGGAGAGCATCCACAATGCTTGGCGCCAGGCAGCCTTTGCCCAGAAGCCTCAGGCAAAGCAGTGGCTTGACGCGAGTGTGCTGTTCAGGACTCCTAGGACTCCTGGGGGCTCACCACGTCGCATGGAAAAACACTGTGTTCCCAATGTGTCTTCTTGGGCGACCTCACCAAAAAGAGATACCTTAGGCAATTGGGACTGGTTCCCTGCATGAAGGAGGAAAGGCAACACTCTGCTCTCTTCGCTGCCCACCTATTTGGCCAAGCGTTCCAAAGTCCTCCCGGACTCCGGCCTAGCAGCTCCTAGGTGGAATGCAGACGGTCCGCACTGCTGAACCACTGCTGCGATGAGGAAACACTGTGTTTACGGTTCCTACTGGGAACCCTTACCTGCCGTGTCTCTGTGGGAGCAGAAGGTCGACTTCAGAGGCAGCCAGACAAACGTACAGTTTGCCCTTTCAACGCTACCTGGGGTTTTGTAAGACACGCGGACACTGTTGTCTATCCCCAGAAATTATATCCTCGAAGCCCTTCAGCCCATGCAGGAGCACCTGGGTGCCCAAATTTTCTCCGGGAAGCGCCAGGGTGCTGGTTGCGTCTCTTTCTCGTGGTCCAAAACTACAGACACATGTGCTGGGATCCATGTTGATATTGGTTCCCTAAAGCCAGGAGCATTACCTTCCCAGTGGGAGAGCTGAAAGGGCGGCCTCAAAGTGTGCTGAGAACCAGTGCGGTTGCTCGTGCTCTCTTCACCGTTAGAACGGCTTGGCGAAGGGCAAGGCAGTGTGACTGGAGAAACCCTCTCTCTTCTCCTCCGTGCAGGAGGCTTTCCTGGCGCCCCATGTCCCTAAAGGGAACACTCTACTGTTCCACAAGGACCAAAGTAAGGTTAGGGATTCCGTCCATGAATGGACTCGTGCAGAGTTTGGCCAGGACACCTTAAGCATGTAGTGCATGAAAGTTAGCATGCCCCTCTGGAGGCTGCTGCTGCCTCAGCATATGCCTTGGAAGAACACTGGGTGGCGGAAGTGTTCTTGGGGCCCTGCGCCTCTGTCCACTCTAAAAGTGCCCGGGTTCATCTCTGTGAATGCAGAGTGAGCCGCAACAGCCAGTTCTCTTTGCCGGAAAACTTCCTGACCAAAACATTCAAAAGTGCCCCTGAGCAGAGCTGTAAAAGTTCGTACGTGGACCGTCAGGGCTCTCAGTGCGGAAGCTGAGGAGCAATAGGAAACAAGGTGCGCAGTGTCCCTTCTGAGTGTTCTTCACCTGTCGGCACTTTCTGGCAAGCCGTGACTCGACTTTAGAGGCAGTCTTGCAAACCGACAGTTTGCCCCTGAACACTGCTAGGCTTCTGGCAGGTTCAGGGCACCGCACACTGATCACGAAGTACAAAGAACCAAGGTCCGGGGAGAGCATCCACAATGCTTGGCGCCAGGCAGCCTTTGCCCAGAAGCCTCAGGCAAAGCAGTGGCTTGACGCGAGTGTGCTGTTCAGGACTCCTAGGACTCCTGGGGGCTCACCACGTCGCATGGAAAAACACTGTGTTCCCAATGTGTCTTCTTGGGCGACCTCACCAAAAAGAGATACCTTAGGCAATTGGGACTGGTTCCCTGCATGAAGGAGGAAAGGCAACACTCTGCTCTCTTCGCTGCCCACCTATTTGGCCAAGCGTTCCAAAGTCCTCCCGGACTCCGGCCTAGCAGCTCCTAGGTGGAATGCAGACGGTCCGCACTGCTGAACCACTGCTGCGATGAGGAAACACTGTGTTTACGGTTCCTACTGGGAACCCTTACCTGCCGTGTCTCTGTGGGAGCAGAAGGTCGACTTCAGAGGCAGCCAGACAAACGTACAGTTTGCCCTTTCAACGCTACCTGGGGTTTTGTAAGACACGCGGACACTGTTGCCTATCCCCAGAAATTATATCCTCGAAGCCCTTCAGCCCATGCAGGAGCACCTGGGTGCCCAAATTTTCTCCGGGAAGCGCCAGGGTGCTGGTTGCGTCTCTTTCTCGTGGTCCAAAACTACAGACACATGTGCTGGGTTCCATGTTGATATTGGTTCCCTAAAGCCAGGAGCATTACCTTCCCAGTGGGAGAGCTGAAAGGGCGGCCTCAAAGTGTGCTGAGAACCAGTGCGGTTGCTCGTGCTCTCTTCACCGTTAGAACGGCTTGGCGAAGGGCAAGGCAGTGTGACTGGAGAAACCCTCTCTCTTCTCCTCCGTGCAGGAGGCTTTCCTGGCGCCCCATGTCCCTAAAGGGAACACTCTACTGTTCCACAAGGACCAAAGTAAGGTTAGGGATTCCATCCATGAATGGACTCGTGCAGAGTTTGGCCAGGACACCTTAAGCATGTAGTGCATGAAAGTTAGCATGCCCCTCTGGAGGCTGCTGCCGCCTCAGCATATGCCTTGGAAGAACACTGGGTGGCGGAAGTGTTCTTGGGGCCCTGCGCCTCTGTCCACTCTAAAAGTGCCCCGGTTCATCTCTGTGAATGCAGAGTGAGCCGCAACAGCCTGTTCTCTTTGCCGGATAACTTCCTGACCAAAACATTCAAAAGTGCCCCTGAGCAGAGCTGTAACAGTTCGTACGTGGATCGTCAGGGCTCTCAGTGCTGAGGCTGAGGAGCAATAGGAAACAAGGTGCGCAGTGTCCCTTCTGGGTGTTCTTCACCTGTCGGCACTTTCTGGCAAGCCGTGACTCGACTTTAGAGGCAGTCTTGCAAACCGACAGTTTGCCCCTGAACACTGCTAGCCTTCTGGCAGGTTCAGGGCACCGCACACTGATCACGAAGTACAAAGAACCAAGGTCCGGGGAGAGCATCCACAATGCTTGGCGCCAGGCAGCCTTTGCCCAGAAGCCTCAGGCAAAGCAGTGGCTTGACGCGAGTGTGCTGTTCAGGACTCCTAGGACTCCTGGGGGCTCACCACGTCGCATGGAAAAACACTGTGTTCCCAATGTGTCTTCTTGGGCGACCTCACCAAAAAGAGATACCTTAGGCAATTGGGACTGGTTCCCTGCATGAAGGAGGAAAGGCAACACTCTGCTCTCTTCGCTGCCCACCTATTTGGCCAAGCGTTCCAAAGTCCTCCCGGACTCCGGCCTAGCAGCTCCTAGGTGGAATGCAGACGGTCCGCACTGCTGAACCACTGCTGCGATGAGGAAACACTGTGTTTACGGTTCCTACTGGGAACCCTTACCTGCCGTGTCTCTGTGGGAGCAGAAGGTCGACTTCAGAGGCAGCCAGACAAACGTACAGTTTGCCCTTTCAACGCTACCTGGGGTTCTGTAAGACACGCGGACACTGTTGTCTATCCCCAGAAATTATATCCTCGAAGCCCTTCAGCCCATGCAGGAGCACCTGGGTGCCCAAATTTTCTCCGGGAAGCGCCAGGGTGCTGGTTGCGTCTCTTTCTCGTGGTCCAAAACTACAGACACATGTGCTGGGATCCATGTTGATATTGGTTCCCTAAAGCCAGGAGCATTACTTTCCCAGTGGGAGAGCTGAAAGGGCGGCCTCAAAGTGTGCTGAGAACCAGTGCGGTTGCTCGTGCTCTCTTCACCGTTAGAACGGCTTGGCGAAGGGCAAGGCAGTGTGACTGGAGAAACCCTCTCTCTTCTCCTCCGTGCAGGAGGCTTTCCTGGCGCCCCATGTCCCTAAAGGGAACACTCTACTGTTCCACAAGGACCAAAGTAAGGTTAGGGATTCCGTCCATGAATGGACTCGTGCAGAGTTTGGCCAGGACACCTTAAGCATGTAGTGCATGAAAGTTAGCATGCCCCTCTGGAGGCTGCTGCTGCCTCAGCATATGCCTTGGAAGAACACTGGGTGGCGGAAGTGTTCTTGGGGCCCTGCGCCTCTGTCCACTCTAAAAGTGCCCGGGTTCATCTCTGTGAATGCAGAGTGAGCCGCAACAGCCAGTTCTCTTTGCCGGAAAACTTCCTGACCAAAACATTCAAAAGTGCCCCTGAGCAGAGCTGTAAAAGTTCGTACGTGGACCGTCAGGGCTCTCAGTGCGGAAGCTGAGGAGCAATAGGAAACAAGGTGCGCAGTGTCCCTTCTGAGTGTTCTTCACCTGTCGGCACTTTCTGGCAAGCCGTGACTCGACTTTAGAGGCAGTCTTGCAAACCGACAGTTTGCGCCTGAACACTGCTAGGCTTCTGGCAGGTTCAGGGCACCGCACACTGATCACGAAGTACAAAGAACCAAGGTCCGGGGAGAGCATCCACAATGCTTGGCGCCAGGCAGCCTTTGCCCAGAAGCCTCAGGCAAAGCAGTGGCTTGACGCGAGTGTGCTGTTCAGGACTCCTAGGACTCCTGGGGGCTCACCACGTCGCATGGAAAAACACTGTGTTCCCAATGTGTCTTCTTGGGCGACCTCACCAAAAAGAGATACCTTAGGCAATTGGGACTGGTTCCCTGCATGAAGGAGGAAAGGCAACACTCTGCTCTCTTCGCTGCCCACCTATTTGGCCAAGCGTTCCAAAGTCCTCCCGGACTCCGGCCTAGCAGCTCCTAGGTGGAATGCAGACGGTCCGCACTGCTGAACCACTGCTGCGATGAGGAAACACTGTGTTTACGGTTCCTACTGGGAACCCTTACCTGCCGTGTCTCTGTGGGAGCAGAAGGTCGACTTCAGAGGCAGCCAGACAAACGTACAGTTTGCCCTTTCAACGCTACCTGGGGTTTTGTAAGACACGCGGACACTGTTGCCTATCCCCAGAAATTATATCCTCGAAGCCCTTCAGCCCATGCAGGAGCACCTGGGTGCCCAAATTTTCTCCGGGAAGCGCCAGGGTGCTGGTTGCGTCTCTTTCTCGTGGTCCAAAACTACAGACACATGTGCTGGGTTCCATGTTGATATTGGTTCCCTAAAGCCAGGAGCATTACCTTCCCAGTGGGAGAGCTGAAAGGGCGGCCTCAAAGTGTGCTGAGAACCAGTGCGGTTGCTCGTGCTCTCTTCACCGTTAGAACGGCTTGGCGAAGGGCAAGGCAGTGTGACTGGAGAAACCCTCTCTCTTCTCCTCCGTGCAGGAGGCTTTCCTGGCGCCCCATGTCCCTAAAGGGAACACTCTACTGTTCCACAAGGACCAAAGTAAGGTTAGGGATTCCATCCATGAATGGACTCGTGCAGAGTTTGGCCAGGACACCTTAAGCATGTAGTGCATGAAAGTTAGCATGCCCCTCTGGAGGCTGCTGCTGCCTCAGCATATGCCTTGGAAGAACACTGGGTGGCGGAAGTGTTCTTGGGGCCCTGCGCCTCTGTCCACTCTAAAAGTGCCCCGGTTCATCTCTGTGAATGCAGAGTGAGCCGCAACAGCCTGTTCTCTTTGCCGGATAACTTCCTGACCAAAACATTCAAAAGTGCCCCTGAGCAGAGCTGTAACAGTTCGTACGTGGATCGTCAGGGCTCTCAGTGCTGAGGCTGAGGAGCAATAGGAAACAAGGTGCGCAGTGTCCCTTCTGGGTGTTCTTCACCTGTCGGCACTTTCTGGCAAGCCGTGACTCGACTTTAGAGGCAGGCTTGCAAACCGACAGTTTGCCCCTGAACACTGCTAGCCTTCTGGCAGGTTCAGGGCACCGCACACTGATCACGAAGTACAAAGAACCAAGGTCCGGGGAGAGCATCCACAATGCTTGGCGCCAGGCAGCCTTTGCCCAGAAGCCTCAGGCAAAGCAGTGGCTTGACGCGAGTGTGCTGTTCAGGAGTCCTAGGACTCCTGGGGGCTCACCACGTCGCATGGAAAAACACTGTGTTCCCAATGTGTCTTCTTGGGCGACCTCACCAAAAAGAGATACCTTAGGCAATTGGGACTGGTTCCCTGCATGAAGGAGGAAAGGCAACACTCTGCTCTCTTCGCTGCCCACCTATTTGGCCAAGCGTTCCAAAGTCCTCCCGGACTCCGGCCTAGCAGCTCCTAGGTGGAATGCAGACGGTCCGCACTGCTGAACCACTGCTGCGATGAGGAAACACTGTGTTTACGGTTCCTACTGGGAACCCTTACCTGCCGTGTCTCTGTGGGAGCAGAAGGTCGACTTCAGAGGCAGCCAGACAAACGTACAGTTTGCCCTTTCAACGCTACCTGGGGTTTTGTAAGACACGCGGACACTGTTGCCTATCCCCAGAAATTATATCCTCGAAGCCCTTCAGCCCATGCAGGAGCACCTGGGTGCCCAAATTTTCTCCGGGAAGCGCCAGGGTGCTGGTTGCGTCTCTTTCTCGTGGTCCAAAACTACAGACACATGTGCTGGGTTCCATGTTGATATTGGTTCCCTAAAGCCAGGAGCATTACCTTCCCAGTGGGAGAGCTGAAAGGGCGGCCTCAAAGTGTGCTGAGAACCAGTGCGGTTGCTCGTGCTCTCTTCACCGTTAGAACGGCTTGGCGAAGGGCAAGGCAGTGTGACTGGAGAAACCCTCTCTCTTCTCCTCCGTGCAGGAGGCTTTCCTGGCGCCCCATGTCCCTAAAGGGAACACTCTACTGTTCCACAAGGACCAAAGTAAGGTTAGGGATTCCATCCATGAATGGACTCGTGCAGAGTTTGGCCAGGACACCTTAAGCATGTAGTGCATGAAAGTTAGCATGCCCCTCTGGAGGCTGCTGCTGCCTCAGCATATGCCTTGGAAGAACACTGGGTGGCGGAAGTGTTCTTGGGGCCCTGCGCCTCTGTCCACTCTAAAAGTGCCCCGGTTCATCTCTGTGAATGCAGAGTGAGCCGCAACAGCCTGTTCTCTTTGCCGGATAACTTCCTGACCAAAACATTCAAAAGTGCCCCTGAGCAGAGCTGTAACAGTTCGTACGTGGATCGTCAGGGCTCTCAGTGCTGAGGCTGAGGAGCAATAGGAAACAAGGTGCGCAGTGTCCCTTCTGGGTGTTCTTCACCTATCGGCACTTTCTGGCAAGCCGTGACTCGACTTTAGAGGCAGGCTTGCAAACCCACAGTTTGCCCCTGAACACTGCTAGCCTTCTGGCAGGTTCAGGGCACCGCACACTGATCACGAAGTACAAAGAACCAAGGTCCGGGGAGAGCATCCACAATGCTTGGCGCCAGGCAGCCTTTGCCCAGAAGCCTCAGGCAAAGCAGTGGCTTGACGCGAGTGTGCTGTTCAGGACTCCTAGGACTCCTGGGGGCTCACCACGTCGCATGGAAAAACACTGTGTTCCCAATGTGTCTTCTTGGGCGACCTCACCAAAAAGAGATACCTTAGGCAATTGGGACTGGTTCCCTGCATGAAGGAGGAAAGGCAACACTCTGCTCTCTTCGCTGCCCACCTATTTGGCCAAGCGTTCCAAAGTCCTCCCGGACTCCGGCCTAGCAGCTCCTAGGTGGAATGCAGACGGTCCGCACTGCTGAACCACTGCTGCGATGAGGAAACACTGTGTTTACGGTTCCTACTGGGAACCCTTACCTGCCGTGTCTCTGTGGGAGCAGAAGGTCGACTTCAGAGGCAGCCAGACAAACGTACAGTTTGCCCTTTCAACGCTACCTGGGGTTCTGTAAGACACGCGGACACTGTTGTCTATCCCCAGAAATTATATCCTCGAAGCCCTTCAGCCCATGCAGGAGCACCTGGGTGCCCAAATTTTCTCCGGGAAGCGCCAGGGTGCTGGTTGCGTCTCTTTCTCGTGGTCCAAAACTACAGACACATGTGCTGGGATCCATGTTGATATTGGTTCCCTAAAGCCAGGAGCATTACTTTCCCAGTGGGAGAGCTGAAAGGGCGGCCTCAAAGTGTGCTGAGAACCAGTGCGGTTGCTCGTGCTCTCTTCACCGTTAGAACGGCTTGGCGAAGGGCAAGGCAGTGTGACTGGAGAAACCCTCTCTCTTCTCCTCCGTGCAGGAGGCTTTCCTGGCGCCCCATGTCCCTAAAGGGAACACTCTACTGTTCCACAAGGACCAAAGTAAGGTTAGGGATTCCGTCCATGAATGGACTCGTGCAGAGTTTGGCCAGGACACCTTAAGCATGTAGTGCATGAAAGTTAGCATGCCCCTCTGGAGGCTGCTGCTGCCTCAGCATATGCCTTGGAAGAACACTGGGTGGCGGAAGTGTTCTTGGGGCCCTGCGCCTCTGTCCACTCTAAAAGTGCCCGGGTTCATCTCTGTGAATGCAGAGTGAGCCGCAACAGCCAGTTCTCTTTGCCGGAAAACTTCCTGACCAAAACATTCAAAAGTGCCCCTGAGCAGAGCTGTAAAAGTTCGTACGTGGACCGTCAGGGCTCTCAGTGCGGAAGCTGAGGAGCAATAGGAAACAAGGTGCGCAGTGTCCCTTCTGAGTGTTCTTCACCTGTCGGCACTTTCTGGCAAGCCGTGACTCGACTTTAGAGGCAGTCTTGCAAACCGACAGTTTGCGCCTGAACACTGCTAGGCTTCTGGCAGGTTCAGGGCACCGCACACTGATCACGAAGTACAAAGAACCAAGGTCCGGGGAGAGCATCCACAATGCTTGGCGCCAGGCAGCCTTTGCCCAGAAGCCTCAGGCAAAGCAGTGGCTTGACGCGAGTGTGCTGTTCAGGACTCCTAGGACTCCTGGGGGCTCACCACGTCGCATGGAAAAACACTGTGTTCCCAATGTGTCTTCTTGGGCGACCTCACCAAAAAGAGATACCTTAGGCAATTGGGACTGGTTCCCTGCATGAAGGAGGAAAGGCAACACTCTGCTCTCTTCGCTGCCCACCTATTTGGCCAAGCGTTCCAAAGTCCTCCCGGACTCCGGCCTAGCAGCTCCTAGGTGGAATGCAGACGGTCCGCACTGCTGAACCACTGCTGCGATGAGGAAACACTGTGTTTACGGTTCCTACTGGGAACCCTTACCTGCCGTGTCTCTGTGGGAGCAGAAGGTCGACTTCAGAGGCAGCCAGACAAACGTACAGTTTGCCCTTTCAACGCTACCTGGGGTTTTGTAAGACACGCGGACACTGTTGCCTATCCCCAGAAATTATATCCTCGAAGCCCTTCAGCCCATGCAGGAGCACCTGGGTGCCCAAATTTTCTCCGGGAAGCGCCAGGGTGCTGGTTGCGTCTCTTTCTCGTGGTCCAAAACTACAGACACATGTGCTGGGTTCCATGTTGATATTGGTTCCCTAAAGCCAGGAGCATTACCTTCCCAGTGGGAGAGCTGAAAGGGCGGCCTCAAAGTGTGCTGAGAACCAGTGCGGTTGCTCGTGCTCTCTTCACCGTTAGAACGGCTTGGCGAAGGGCAAGGCAGTGTGACTGGAGAAACCCTCTCTCTTCTCCTCCGTGCAGGAGGCTTTCCTGGCGCCCCATGTCCCTAAAGGGAACACTCTACTGTTCCACAAGGACCAAAGTAAGGTTAGGGATTCCATCCATGAATGGACTCGTGCAGAGTTTGGCCAGGACACCTTAAGCATGTAGTGCATGAAAGTTAGCATGCCCCTCTGGAGGCTGCTGCTGCCTCAGCATATGCCTTGGAAGAACACTGGGTGGCGGAAGTGTTCTTGGGGCCCTGCGCCTCTGTCCACTCTAAAAGTGCCCCGGTTCATCTCTGTGAATGCAGAGTGAGCCGCAACAGCCTGTTCTCTTTGCCGGATAACTTCCTGACCAAAACATTCAAAAGTGCCCCTGAGCAGAGCTGTAACAGTTCGTACGTGGATCGTCAGGGCTCTCAGTGCTGAGGCTGAGGAGCAATAGGAAACAAGGTGCGCAGTGTCCCTTCTGGGTGTTCTTCACCTGTCGGCACTTTCTGGCAAGCCGTGACTCGACTTTAGAGGCAGGCTTGCAAACCGACAGTTTGCCCCTGAACACTGCTAGCCTTCTGGCAGGTTCAGGGCACCGCACACTGATCACGAAGTACAAAGAACCAAGGTCCGGGGAGAGCATCCACAATGCTTGGCGCCAGGCAGCCTTTGCCCAGAAGCCTCAGGCAAAGCAGTGGCTTGACGCGAGTGTGCTGTTCAGGAGTCCTAGGACTCCTGGGGGCTCACCACGTCGCATGGAAAAACACTGTGTTCCCAATGTGTCTTCTTGGGCGACCTCACCAAAAAGAGATACCTTAGGCAATTGGGACTGGTTCCCTGCATGAAGGAGGAAAGGCAACACTCTGCTCTCTTCGCTGCCCACCTATTTGGCCAAGCGTTCCAAAGTCCTCCCGGACTCCGGCCTAGCAGCTCCTAGGTGGAATGCAGACGGTCCGCACTGCTGAACCACTGCTGCGATGAGGAAACACTGTGTTTACGGTTCCTACTGGGAACCCTTACCTGCCGTGTCTCTGTGGGAGCAGAAGGTCGACTTCAGAGGCAGCCAGACAAACGTACAGTTTGCCCTTTCAACGCTACCTGGGGTTTTGTAAGACACGCGGACACTGTTGCCTATCCCCAGAAATTATATCCTCGAAGCCCTTCAGCCCATGCAGGAGCACCTGGGTGCCCAAATTTTCTCCGGGAAGCGCCAGGGTGCTGGTTGCGTCTCTTTCTCGTGGTCCAAAACTACAGACACATGTGCTGGGTTCCATGTTGATATTGGTTCCCTAAAGCCAGGAGCATTACCTTCCCAGTGGGAGAGCTGAAAGGGCGGCCTCAAAGTGTGCTGAGAACCAGTGCGGTTGCTCGTGCTCTCTTCACCGTTAGAACGGCTTGGCGAAGGGCAAGGCAGTGTGACTGGAGAAACCCTCTCTCTTCTCCTCCGTGCAGGAGGCTTTCCTGGCGCCCCATGTCCCTAAAGGGAACACTCTACTGTTCCACAAGGACCAAAGTAAGGTTAGGGATTCCATCCATGAATGGACTCGTGCAGAGTTTGGCCAGGACACCTTAAGCATGTAGTGCATGAAAGTTAGCATGCCCCTCTGGAGGCTGCTGCTGCCTCAGCATATGCCTTGGAAGAACACTGGGTGGCGGAAGTGTTCTTGGGGCCCTGCGCCTCTGTCCACTCTAAAAGTGCCCCGGTTCATCTCTGTGAATGCAGAGTGAGCCGCAACAGCCTGTTCTCTTTGCCGGATAACTTCCTGACCAAAACATTCAAAAGTGCCCCTGAGCAGAGCTGTAACAGTTCGTACGTGGATCGTCAGGGCTCTCAGTGCTGAGGCTGAGGAGCAATAGGAAACAAGGTGCGCAGTGTCCCTTCTGGGTGTTCTTCACCTATCGGCACTTTCTGGCAAGCCGTGACTCGACTTTAGAGGCAGGCTTGCAAACCCACAGTTTGCCCCTGAACACTGCTAGCCTTCTGGCAGGTTCAGGGCACCGCACACTGATCACGAAGTACAAAGAACCAAGGTCCGGGGAGAGCATCCACAATGCTTGGCGCCAGGCAGCCTTTGCCCAGAAGCCTCAGGCAAAGCAGTGGCTTGACGCGAGTGTGCTGTTCAGGACTCCTAGGACTCCTGGGGGCTCACCACGTCGCATGGAAAAACACTGTGTTCCCAATGTGTCTTCTTGGGCGACCTCACCAAAAAGAGATACCTTAGGCAATTGGGACTGGTTCCCTGCATGAAGGAGGAAAGGCAACACTCTGCTCTCTTCGCTGCCCACCTATTTGGCCAAGCGTTCCAAAGTCCTCCCGGACTCCGGCCTAGCAGCTCCTAGGTGGAATGCAGACGGTCCGCACTGCTGAACCACTGCTGCGATGAGGAAACACTGTGTTTACGGTTCCTACTGGGAACCCTTACCTGCCGTGTCTCTGTGGGAGCAGAAGGTCGACTTCAGAGGCAGCCAGACAAACGTACAGTTTGCCCTTTCAACGCTACCTGGGGTTCTGTAAGACACGCGGACACTGTTGTCTATCCCCAGAAATTATATCCTCGAAGCCCTTCAGCCCATGCAGGAGCACCTGGGTGCCCAAATTTTCTCCGGGAAGCGCCAGGGTGCTGGTTGCGTCTCTTTCTCGTGGTCCAAAACTACAGACACATGTGCTGGGATCCATGTTGATATTGGTTCCCTAAAGCCAGGAGCATTACTTTCCCAGTGGGAGAGCTGAAAGGGCGGCCTCAAAGTGTGCTGAGAACCAGTGCGGTTGCTCGTGCTCTCTTCACCGTTAGAACGGCTTGGCGAAGGGCAAGGCAGTGTGACTGGAGAAACCCTCTCTCTTCTCCTCCGTGCAGGAGGCTTTCCTGGCGCCCCATGTCCCTAAAGGGAACACTCTACTGTTCCACAAGGACCAAAGTAAGGTTAGGGATTCCGTCCATGAATGGACTCGTGCAGAGTTTGGCCAGGACACCTTAAGCATGTAGTGCATGAAAGTTAGCATGCCCCTCTGGAGGCTGCTGCTGCCTCAGCATATGCCTTGGAAGAACACTGGGTGGCGGAAGTGTTCTTGGGGCCCTGCGCCTCTGTCCACTCTAAAAGTGCCCGGGTTCATCTCTGTGAATGCAGAGTGAGCCGCAACAGCCAGTTCTCTTTGCCGGAAAACTTCCTGACCAAAACATTCAAAAGTGCCCCTGAGCAGAGCTGTAAAAGTTCGTACGTGGACCGTCAGGGCTCTCAGTGCGGAAGCTGAGGAGCAATAGGAAACAAGGTGCGCAGTGTCCCTTCTGAGTGTTCTTCACCTGTCGGCACTTTCTGGCAAGCCGTGACTCGACTTTAGAGGCAGTCTTGCAAACCGACAGTTTGCGCCTGAACACTGCTAGGCTTCTGGCAGGTTCAGGGCACCGCACACTGATCACGAAGTACAAAGAACCAAGGTCCGGGGAGAGCATCCACAATGCTTGGCGCCAGGCAGCCTTTGCCCAGAAGCCTCAGGCAAAGCAGTGGCTTGACGCGAGTGTGCTGTTCAGGACTCCTAGGACTCCTGGGGGCTCACCACGTCGCATGGAAAAACACTGTGTTCCCAATGTGTCTTCTTGGGCGACCTCACCAAAAAGAGATACCTTAGGCAATTGGGACTGGTTCCCTGCATGAAGGAGGAAAGGCAACACTCTGCTCTCTTCGCTGCCCACCTATTTGGCCAAGCGTTCCAAAGTCCTCCCGGACTCCGGCCTAGCAGCTCCTAGGTGGAATGCAGACGGTCCGCACTGCTGAACCACTGCTGCGATGAGGAAACACTGTGTTTACGGTTCCTACTGGGAACCCTTACCTGCCGTGTCTCTGTGGGAGCAGAAGGTCGACTTCAGAGGCAGCCAGACAAACGTACAGTTTGCCCTTTCAACGCTACCTGGGGTTTTGTAAGACACGCGGACACTGTTGCCTATCCCCAGAAATTATATCCTCGAAGCCCTTCAGCCCATGCAGGAGCACCTGGGTGCCCAAATTTTCTCCGGGAAGCGCCAGGGTGCTGGTTGCGTCTCTTTCTCGTGGTCCAAAACTACAGACACATGTGCTGGGTTCCATGTTGATATTGGTTCCCTAAAGCCAGGAGCATTACCTTCCCAGTGGGAGAGCTGAAAGGGCGGCCTCAAAGTGTGCTGAGAACCAGTGCGGTTGCTCGTGCTCTCTTCACCGTTAGAACGGCTTGGCGAAGGGCAAGGCAGTGTGACTGGAGAAACCCTCTCTCTTCTCCTCCGTGCAGGAGGCTTTCCTGGCGCCCCATGTCCCTAAAGGGAACACTCTACTGTTCCACAAGGACCAAAGTAAGGTTAGGGATTCCATCCATGAATGGACTCGTGCAGAGTTTGGCCAGGACACCTTAAGCATGTAGTGCATGAAAGTTAGCATGCCCCTCTGGAGGCTGCTGCTGCCTCAGCATATGCCTTGGAAGAACACTGGGTGGCGGAAGTGTTCTTGGGGCCCTGCGCCTCTGTCCACTCTAAAAGTGCCCCGGTTCATCTCTGTGAATGCAGAGTGAGCCGCAACAGCCTGTTCTCTTTGCCGGATAACTTCCTGACCAAAACATTCAAAAGTGCCCCTGAGCAGAGCTGTAACAGTTCGTACGTGGATCGTCAGGGCTCTCAGTGCTGAGGCTGAGGAGCAATAGGAAACAAGGTGCGCAGTGTCCCTTCTGGGTGTTCTTCACCTGTCGGCACTTTCTGGCAAGCCGTGACTCGACTTTAGAGGCAGGCTTGCAAACCGACAGTTTGCCCCTGAACACTGCTAGCCTTCTGGCAGGTTCAGGGCACCGCACACTGATCACGAAGTACAAAGAACCAAGGTCCGGGGAGAGCATCCACAATGCTTGGCGCCAGGCAGCCTTTGCCCAGAAGCCTCAGGCAAAGCAGTGGCTTGACGCGAGTGTGCTGTTCAGGAGTCCTAGGACTCCTGGGGGCTCACCACGTCGCATGGAAAAACACTGTGTTCCCAATGTGTCTTCTTGGGCGACCTCACCAAAAAGAGATACCTTAGGCAATTGGGACTGGTTCCCTGCATGAAGGAGGAAAGGCAACACTCTGCTCTCTTCGCTGCCCACCTATTTGGCCAAGCGTTCCAAAGTCCTCCCGGACTCCGGCCTAGCAGCTCCTAGGTGGAATGCAGACGGTCCGCACTGCTGAACCACTGCTGCGATGAGGAAACACTGTGTTTACGGTTCCTACTGGGAACCCTTACCTGCCGTGTCTCTGTGGGAGCAGAAGGTCGACTTCAGAGGCAGCCAGACAAACGTACAGTTTGCCCTTTCAACGCTACCTGGGGTTTTGTAAGACACGCGGACACTGTTGCCTATCCCCAGAAATTATATCCTCGAAGCCCTTCAGCCCATGCAGGAGCACCTGGGTGCCCAAATTTTCTCCGGGAAGCGCCAGGGTGCTGGTTGCGTCTCTTTCTCGTGGTCCAAAACTACAGACACATGTGCTGGGTTCCATGTTGATATTGGTTCCCTAAAGCCAGGAGCATTACCTTCCCAGTGGGAGAGCTGAAAGGGCGGCCTCAAAGTGTGCTGAGAACCAGTGCGGTTGCTCGTGCTCTCTTCACCGTTAGAACGGCTTGGCGAAGGGCAAGGCAGTGTGACTGGAGAAACCCTCTCTCTTCTCCTCCGTGCAGGAGGCTTTCCTGGCGCCCCATGTCCCTAAAGGGAACACTCTACTGTTCCACAAGGACCAAAGTAAGGTTAGGGATTCCATCCATGAATGGACTCGTGCAGAGTTTGGCCAGGACACCTTAAGCATGTAGTGCATGAAAGTTAGCATGCCCCTCTGGAGGCTGCTGCTGCCTCAGCATATGCCTTGGAAGAACACTGGGTGGCGGAAGTGTTCTTGGGGCCCTGCGCCTCTGTCCACTCTAAAAGTGCCCCGGTTCATCTCTGTGAATGCAGAGTGAGCCGCAACAGCCTGTTCTCTTTGCCGGATAACTTCCTGACCAAAACATTCAAAAGTGCCCCTGAGCAGAGCTGTAACAGTTCGTACGTGGATCGTCAGGGCTCTCAGTGCTGAGGCTGAGGAGCAATAGGAAACAAGGTGCGCAGTGTCCCTTCTGGGTGTTCTTCACCTGTCGGCACTTTCTGGCAAGCCGTGACTCGACTTTAGAGGCAGGCTTGCAAACCCACAGTTTGCCCCTGAACACTGCTAGGCTTCTGGCAGGTTCAGGGCACCGCACACTGATCACGAAGTACAAAGAATCAAGGTCCGGGGAGAGCATCCACAATGCTTGGCGCCAGGCAGCCTTTGCCCAGAAGCCTCAGGCAAAGCAGTGGCTTGACGCGAGTGTGCTGTTCAGGACTCCTAGGACTCCTGGGGGCTCACCACGTCGCATGGAAAAACACTGTGTTCCCAATGTGTCTTCTTGGGCGACCTCACCAAAAAGAGATACCTTAGGCAATTGGGACTGGTTCCCTGCATGAAGGAGGAAAGGCAACACTCTGCTCTCTTCGCTGCCCACCTATTTGGCCAAGCGTTCCAAAGTCCTCCCGGACTCCGGCCTAGCAGCTCCTAGGTGGAATGCAGACGGTCCGCACTGCTGAACCACTGCTGCGATGAGGAAACACTGTGTTTACGGTTCCTACTGGGAACCCTTACCTGCCGTGTCTCTGTGGGAGCAGAAGGTCGACTTCAGAGGCAGCCAGACAAACGTACAGTTTGCCCTTTCAACGCTACCTGGGGTTCTGTAAGACACGCGGACACTGTTGTCTATCCCCAGAAATTATATCCTCGAAGCCCTTCAGCCCATGCAGGAGCACCTGGGTGCCCAAATTTTCTCCGGGAAGCGCCAGGGTGCTGGTTGCGTCTCTTTCTCGTGGTCCAAAACTACAGACACATGTGCTGGGATCCATGTTGATATTGGTTCCCTAAAGCCAGGAGCATTACTTTCCCAGTGGGAGAGCTGAAAGGGCGGCCTCAAAGTGTGCTGAGAACCAGTGCGGTTGCTCGTGCTCTCTTCACCGTTAGAACGGCTTGGCGAAGGGCAAGGCAGTGTGACTGGAGAAACCCTCTCTCTTCTCCTCCGTGCAGGAGGCTTTCCTGGCGCCCCATGTCCCTAAAGGGAACACTCTACTGTTCCACAAGGACCAAAGTAAGGTTAGGGATTCCGTCCATGAATGGACTCGTGCAGAGTTTGGCCAGGACACCTTAAGCATGTAGTGCATGAAAGTTAGCATGCCCCTCTGGAGGCTGCTGCTGCCTCAGCATATGCCTTGGAAGAACACTGGGTGGCGGAAGTGTTCTTGGGGCCCTGCGCCTCTGTCCACTCTAAAAGTGCCCGGGTTCATCTCTGTGAATGCAGAGTGAGCCGCAACAGCCAGTTCTCTTTGCCGGAAAACTTCCTGACCAAAACATTCAAAAGTGCCCCTGAGCAGAGCTGTAAAAGTTCGTACGTGGACCGTCAGGGCTCTCAGTGCGGAAGCTGAGGAGCAATAGGAAACAAGGTGCGCAGTGTCCCTTCTGAGTGTTCTTCACCTGTCGGCACTTTCTGGCAAGCCGTGACTCGACTTTAGAGGCAGTCTTGCAAACCGACAGTTTGCGCCTGAACACTGCTAGCCTTCTGGCAGGTTCAGGGCACCGCACACTGATCACGAAGTACAAAGAACCAAGGTCCGGGGAGAGCATCCACAATGCTTGGCGCCAGGCAGCCTTTGCCCAGAAGCCTCAGGCAAAGCAGTGGCTTGACGCGAGTGTGCTGTTCAGGACTCCTAGGACTCCTGGGGGCTCACCACGTCGCATGGAAAAACACTGTGTTCCCAATGTGTCTTCTTGGGCGACCTCACCAAAAAGAGATACCTTAGGCAATTGGGACTGGTTCCCTGCATGAAGGAGGAAAGGCAACACTCTGCTCTCTTCGCTGCCCACCTATTTGGCCAAGCGTTCCAAAGTCCTCCCGGACTCCGGCCTAGCAGCTCCTAGGTGGAATGCAGACGGTCCGCACTGCTGAACCACTGCTGCGATGAGGAAACACTGTGTTTACGGTTCCTACTGGGAACCCTTACCTGCCGTGTCTCTGTGGGAGCAGAAGGTCGACTTCAGAGGCAGCCAGACAAACGTACAGTTTGCCCTTTCAACGCTACCTGGGGTTTTGTAAGACACGCGGACACTGTTGCCTATCCCCAGAAATTATATCCTCGAAGCCCTTCAGCCCATGCAGGAGCACCTGGGTGCCCAAATTTTCTCCGGGAAGCGCCAGGGTGCTGGTTGCGTCTCTTTCTCGTGGTCCAAAACTACAGACACATGTGCTGGGTTCCATGTTGATATTGGTTCCCTAAAGCCAGGAGCATTACCTTCCCAGTGGGAGAGCTGAAAGGGCGGCCTCAAAGTGTGCTGAGAACCAGTGCGGTTGCTCGTGCTCTCTTCACCGTTAGAACGGCTTGGCGAAGGGCAAGGCAGTGTGACTGGAGAAACCCTCTCTCTTCTCCTCCGTGCAGGAGGCTTTCCTGGCGCCCCATGTCCCTAAAGGGAACACTCTACTGTTCCACAAGGACCAAAGTAAGGTTAGGGATTCCATCCATGAATGGACTCGTGCAGAGTTTGGCCAGGACACCTTAAGCATGTAGTGCATGAAAGTTAGCATGCCCCTCTGGAGGCTGCTGCTGCCTCAGCATATGCCTTGGAAGAACACTGGGTGGCGGAAGTGTTCTTGGGGCCCTGCGCCTCTGTCCACTCTAAAAGTGCCCCGGTTCATCTCTGTGAATGCAGAGTGAGCCGCAACAGCCTGTTCTCTTTGCCGGATAACTTCCTGACCAAAACATTCAAAAGTGCCCCTGAGCAGAGCTGTAACAGTTCGTACGTGGATCGTCAGGGCTCTCAGTGCTGAGGCTGAGGAGCAATAGGAAACAAGGTGCGCAGTGTCCCTTCTGGGTGTTCTTCACCTGTCGGCACTTTCTGGCAAGCCGTGACTCGACTTTAGAGGCAGGCTTGCAAACCCACAGTTTGCCCCTGAACACTGCTAGGCTTCTGGCAGGTTCAGGGCACCGCACACTGATCACGAAGTACAAAGAATCAAGGTCCGGGGAGAGCATCCACAATGCTTGGCGCCAGGCAGCCTTTGCCCAGAAGCCTCAGGCAAAGCAGTGGCTTGACGCGAGTGTGCTGTTCAGGACTCCTAGGACTCCTGGGGGCTCACCACGTCGCATGGAAAAACACTGTGTTCCCAATGTGTCTTCTTGGGCGACCTCACCAAAAAGAGATACCTTAGGCAATTGGGACTGGTTCCCTGCATGAAGGAGGAAAGGCAACACTCTGCTCTCTTCGCTGCCCACCTATTTGGCCAAGCGTTCCAAAGTCCTCCCGGACTCCGGCCTAGCAGCTCCTAGGTGGAATGCAGACGGTCCGCACTGCTGAACCACTGCTGCGATGAGGAAACACTGTGTTTACGGTTCCTACTGGGAACCCTTACCTGCCGTGTCTCTGTGGGAGCAGAAGGTCGACTTCAGAGGCAGCCAGACAAACGTACAGTTTGCCCTTTCAACGCTACCTGGGGTTCTGTAAGACACGCGGACACTGTTGTCTATCCCCAGAAATTATATCCTCGAAGCCCTTCAGCCCATGCAGGAGCACCTGGGTGCCCAAATTTTCTCCGGGAAGCGCCAGGGTGCTGGTTGCGTCTCTTTCTCGTGGTCCAAAACTACAGACACATGTGCTGGGATCCATGTTGATATTGGTTCCCTAAAGCCAGGAGCATTACTTTCCCAGTGGGAGAGCTGAAAGGGCGGCCTCAAAGTGTGCTGAGAACCAGTGCGGTTGCTCGTGCTCTCTTCACCGTTAGAACGGCTTGGCGAAGGGCAAGGCAGTGTGACTGGAGAAACCCTCTCTCTTCTCCTCCGTGCAGGAGGCTTTCCTGGCGCCCCATGTCCCTAAAGGGAACACTCTACTGTTCCACAAGGACCAAAGTAAGGTTAGGGATTCCGTCCATGAATGGACTCGTGCAGAGTTTGGCCAGGACACCTTAAGCATGTAGTGCATGAAAGTTAGCATGCCCCTCTGGAGGCTGCTGCTGCCTCAGCATATGCCTTGGAAGAACACTGGGTGGCGGAAGTGTTCTTGGGGCCCTGCGCCTCTGTCCACTCTAAAAGTGCCCGGGTTCATCTCTGTGAATGCAGAGTGAGCCGCAACAGCCAGTTCTCTTTGCCGGAAAACTTCCTGACCAAAACATTCAAAAGTGCCCCTGAGCAGAGCTGTAAAAGTTCGTACGTGGACCGTCAGGGCTCTCAGTGCGGAAGCTGAGGAGCAATAGGAAACAAGGTGCGCAGTGTCCCTTCTGAGTGTTCTTCACCTGTTGGCACTTTCTGGCAAGCCGTGACTCGACTTTAGAGGCAGTCTTGCAAACCGACAGTTTGCGCCTGAACACTGCTAGCCTTCTGGCAGGTTCAGGGCACCGCACACTGATCACGAAGTACAAAGAACCAAGGTCCGGGGAGAGCATCCACAATGCTTGGCGCCAGGCAGCCTTTGCCCAGAAGCCTCAGGCAAAGCAGTGGCTTGACGCGAGTGTGCTGTTCAGGACTCCTAGGACTCCTGGGGGCTCACCACGTCGCATGGAAAAACACTGTGTTCCCAATGTGTCTTCTTGGGCGACCTCACCAAAAAGAGATACCTTAGGCAATTGGGACTGGTTCCCTGCATGAAGGAGGAAAGGCAACACTCTGCTCTCTTCGCTGCCCACCTATTTGGCCAAGCGTTCCAAAGTCCTCCCGGACTCCGGCCTAGCAGCTCCTAGGTGGAATGCAGACGGTCCGCACTGCTGAACCACTGCTGCGATGAGGAAACACTGTGTTTACGGTTCCTACTGGGAACCCTTACCTGCCGTGTCTCTGTGGGAGCAGAAGGTCGACTTCAGAGGCAGCCAGACAAACGTACAGTTTGCCCTTTCAACGCTACCTGGGGTTTTGTAAGACACGCGGACACTGTTGCCTATCCCCAGAAATTATATCCTCGAAGCCCTTCAACCCATGCAGGAGCACCTGGGTGCCCAAATTTTCTCCGGGAAGCGCCAGGGTGCTGGTTGCGTCTCTTTCTCGTGGTCCAAAACTACAGACACATGTGCTGGGTTCCATGTTGATATTGGTTCCCTAAAGCCAGGAGCATTACCTTCCCAGTGGGAGAGCTGAAAGGGCGGCCTCAAAGTGTGCTGAGAACCAGTGCGGTTGCTCGTGCTCTCTTCACCGTTAGAACGGCTTGGCGAAGGGCAAGGCAGTGTGACTGGAGAAACCCTCTCTCTTCTCCTCCGTGCAGGAGGCTTTCCTGGCGCCCCATGTCCCTAAAGGGAACACTCTACTGTTCCACAAGGACCAAAGTAAGGTTAGGGATTCCATCCATGAATGGACTCGTGCAGAGTTTGGCCAGGACACCTTAAGCATGTAGTGCATGAAAGTTAGCATGCCCCTCTGGAGGCTGCTGCTGCCTCAGCATATGCCTTGGAAGAACACTGGGTGGCGGAAGTGTTCTTGGGGCCCTGCGCCTCTGTCCACTCTAAAAGTGCCCCGGTTCATCTCTGTGAATGCAGAGTGAGCCGCAACAGCCTGTTCTCTTTGCCGGATAACTTCCTGACCAAAACATTCAAAAGTGCCCCTGAGCAGAGCTGTAACAGTTCGTACGTGGATCGTCAGGGCTCTCAGTGCTGAGGCTGAGGAGCAATAGGAAACAAGGTGCGCAGTGTCCCTTCTGGGTGTTCTTCACCTGTCGGCACTTTCTGGCAAGCCGTGACTCGACTTTAGAGGCAGGCTTGCAAACCCACAGTTTGCCCCTGAACACTGCTAGGCTTCTGGCAGGTTCAGGGCACCGCACACAGATCACGAAGTACAAAGAATCAAGGTCCGGGGAGAGCATCCACAATGCTTGGCGCCAGGCAGCCTTTGCCCAGAAGCCTCAGGCAAAGCAGTGGCTTGACGCGAGTGTGCTGTTCAGGACTCCTAGGACTCCTGGGGGCTCACCACGTCGCATGGAAAAACACTGTGTTCCCAATGTGTCTTCTTGGGCGACCTCACCAAAAAGAGATACCTTAGGCAATTGGGACTGGTTCCCTGCATGAAGGAGGAAAGGCAACACTCTGCTCTCTTCGCTGCCCACCTATTTGGCCAAGCGTTCCAAAGTCCTCCCGGACTCCGGCCTAGCAGCTCCTAGGTGGAATGCAGACGGTCCGCACTGCTGAACCACTGCTGCGATGAGGAAACACTGTGTTTACGGTTCCTACTGGGAACCCTTACCTGCCGTGTCTCTGTGGGAGCAGAAGGTCGACTTCAGAGGCAGCCAGACAAACGTACAGTTTGCCCTTTCAACGCTACCTGGGGTTCTGTAAGACACGCGGACACTGTTGTCTATCCCCAGAAATTATATCCTCGAAGCCCTTCAGCCCATGCAGGAGCACCTGGGTGCCCAAATTTTCTCCGGGAAGCGCCAGGGTGCTGGTTGCGTCTCTTTCTCGTGGTCCAAAACTACAGACACATGTGCTGGGATCCATGTTGATATTGGTTCCCTAAAGCCAGGAGCATTACTTTCCCAGTGGGAGAGCTGAAAGGGCGGCCTCAAAGTGTGCTGAGAACCAGTGCGGTTGCTCGTGCTCTCTTCACCGTTAGAACGGCTTGGCGAAGGGCAAGGCAGTGTGACTGGAGAAACCCTCTCTCTTCTCCTCCGTGCAGGAGGCTTTCCTGGCGCCCCATGTCCCTAAAGGGAACACTCTACTGTTCCACAAGGACCAAAGTAAGGTTAGGGATTCCGTCCATGAATGGACTCGAGCAGAGTTTGGCCAGGACACCTTAAGCATGTAGTGCATGAAAGTTAGCATGCCCCTCTGGAGGCTGCTGCTGCCTCAGCATATGCCTTGGAAGAACACTGGGTGGCGGAAGTGTTCTTGGGGCCCTGCGCCTCTGTCCACTCTAAAAGTGCCCGGGTTCATCTCTGTGAATGCAGAGTGAGCCGCAACAGCCAGTTCTCTTTGCCGGAAAACTTCCTGACCAAAACATTCAAAAGTGCCCCTGAGCAGAGCTGTAAAAGTTCGTACGTGGACCGTCAGGGCTCTCAGTGCGGAAGCTGAGGAGCAATAGGAAACAAGGTGCGCTGTGTCCCTTCTGGGTGTTCTTCACCTGTCGGCACTTTCTGGCAAGCCATGACTCGACTTTAGAGGCAGTCTTGCAAACCCACAGTTTGCCCCTGAACACTGCTAGGCTTCTGGCAGGTTCAGGGCACCGCACACTGATCACGAAGTACAAAGAACCAAGGTCCGGGGAGAGCATCCACAATGCTTGGCGCCAGGCAGCCTTTGCCCAGAAGCCTCAGGCAAAGCAGTGGCTTGACGCGAGTGTGCTGTTCAGGACTCCTAGGACTCCTGGGGGCTCACCACGTCGCATGGAAAAACACTGTGTTCCCAATGTGTCTTCTTGGGCGACCTCACCAAAAAGAGATACCTTAGGCAATTGGGACTGGTTCCCTGCATGAAGGAGGAAAGGCAACACTCTGCTCTCTTCGCTGCCCACCTATTTGGCCAAGCGTTCCAAAGTCCTCCCGGACTCCGGCCTAGCAGCTCCTAGGTGGAATGCAGACGGTCCGCACTGCTGAACCACTGCTGCGATGAGGAAACACTGTGTTTACGGTTCCTACTGGGAACCCTTACCTGCCGTGTCTCTGTGGGAGCAGAAGGTCGACTTCAGAGGCAGCCAGACAAACGTACAGTTTGCCCTTTCAACGCTACCTGGGGTTTTGTAAGACACGCGGACACTGTTGCCTATCCCCAGAAATTATATCCTCGAAGCCCTTCAACCCATGCAGGAGCACCTGGGTGCCCAAATTTTCTCCGGGAAGCGCCAGGGTGCTGGTTGCGTCTCTTTCTCGTGGTCCAAAACTACAGACACATGTGCTGGGTTCCATGTTGATATTGGTTCCCTAAAGCCAGGAGCATTACCTTCCCAGTGGGAGAGCTGAAAGGGCGGCCTCAAAGTGTGCTGAGAACCAGTGCGGTTGCTCGTGCTCTCTTCACCGTTAGAACGGCTTGGCGAAGGGCAAGGCAGTGTGACTGGAGAAACCCTCTCTCTTCTCCTCCGTGCAGGAGGCTTTCCTGGCGCCCCATGTCCCTAAAGGGAACACTCTACTGTTCCACAAGGACCAAAGTAAGGTTAGGGATTCCATCCATGAATGGACTCGTGCAGAGTTTGGCCAGGACACCTTAAGCATGTAGTGCATGAAAGTTAGCATGCCCCTCTGGAGGCTGCTGCTGCCTCAGCATATGCCTTGGAAGAACACTGGGTGGCGGAAGTGTTCTTGGGGCCCTGTGCCTCTGTCCACTCTAAAAGTGCCCCGGTTCATCTCTGTGAATGCAGAGTGAGCCGCAACAGCCTGTTCTCTTTGCCGGATAACTTCCTGACCAAAACATTCAAAAGTGCCCCTGAGCAGAGCTGTAACAGTTCGTACGTGGATCGTCAGGGCTCTCAGTGCTGAGGCTGAGGAGCAATAGGAAACAAGGTGCGCAGTGTCCCTTCTGGGTGTTCTTCACCTGTCGGCACTTTCTGGCAAGCCGTGACTCGACTTTAGAGGCAGGCTTGCAAACCCACAGTTTGCCCCTGAACACTGCTAGGCTTCTGGCAGGTTCAGGGCACCGCACACTGATCACGAAGTACAAAGAATCAAGGTCCGGGGAGAGCATCCACAATGCTTGGCGCCAGGCAGCCTTTGCCCAGAAGCCTCAGGCAAAGCAGTGGCTTGACGCGAGTGTGCTGTTCAGGACTCCTAGGACTCCTGGGGGCTCACCACGTCGCATGGAAAAACACTGTGTTCCCAATGTGTCTTCTTGGGCGACCTCACCAAAAAGAGATACCTTAGGCAATTGGGACTGGTTCCCTGCATGAAGGAGGAAAGGCAACACTCTGCTCTCTTCGCTGCCCACCTATTTGGCCAAGCGTTCCAAAGTCCTCCCGGACTCCGGCCTAGCAGCTCCTAGGTGGAATGCAGACGGTCCGCACTGCTGAACCACTGCTGCGATGAGGAAACACTGTGTTTACGGTTCCTACTGGGAACCCTTACCTGCCGTGTCTCTGTGGGAGCAGAAGGTCGACTTCAGAGGCAGCCAGACAAACGTACAGTTTGCCCTTTCAACGCTACCTGGGGTTTTGTAAGACACGCGGACACTGTTGCCTATCCCCAGAAATTATATCCTCGAAGCCCTTCAACCCATGCAGGAGCACCTGGGTGCCCAAATTTTCTCCGGGAAGCGCCAGGGTGCTGGTTGCGTCTCTTTCTCGTGGTCCAAAACTACAGACACATGTGCTGGGTTCCATGTTGATATTGGTTCCCTAAAGCCAGGAGCATTACCTTCCCAGTGGGAGAGCTGAAAGGGCGGCCTCAAAGTGTGCTGAGAACCAGTGCGGTTGCTCGTGCTCTCTTCACCGTTAGAACGGCTTGGCGAAGGGCAAGGCAGTGTGACTGGAGAAACCCTCTCTCTTCTCCTCCGTGCAGGAGGCTTTCCTGGCGCCCCATGTCCCTAAAGGGAACACTCTACTGTTCCACAAGGACCAAAGTAAGGTTAGGGATTCCATCCATGAATGGACTCGTGCAGAGTTTGGCCAGGACACCTTAAGCATGTAGTGCATGAAAGTTAGCATGCCCCTCTGGAGGCTGCTGCTGCCTCAGCATATGCCTTGGAAGAACACTGGGTGGCGGAAGTGTTCTTGGGGCCCTGCGCCTCTGTCCACTCTAAAAGTGCCCCGGTTCATCTCTGTGAATGCAGAGTGAGCCGCAACAGCCTGTTCTCTTTGCCGGATAACTTCCTGACCAAAACATTCAAAAGTGCCCCTGAGCAGAGCTGTAACAGTTCGTACGTGGATCGTCAGGGCTCTCAGTGCTGAGGCTGAGGAGCAATAGGAAACAAGGTGCGCAGTGTCCCTTCTGGGTGTTCTTCACCTGTCGGCACTTTCTGGCAAGCCGTGACTCGACTTTAGAGGCAGGCTTGCAAACCCACAGTTTGCCCCTGAACACTGCTAGGCTTCTGGCAGGTTCAGGGCACCGCACACTGATCACGAAGTACAAAGAATCAAGGTCCGGGGAGAGCATCCACAATGCTTGGCGCCAGGCAGCCTTTGCCCAGAAGCCTCAGGCAAAGCAGTGGCTTGACGCGAGTGTGCTGTTCAGGACTCCTAGGACTCCTGGGGGCTCACCACGTCGCATGGAAAAACACTGTGTTCCCAATGTGTCTTCTTGGGCGACCTCACCAAAAAGAGATACCTTAGGCAATTGGGACTGGTTCCCTGCATGAAGGAGGAAAGGCAACACTCTGCTCTCTTCGCTGCCCACCTATTTGGCCAAGCGTTCCAAAGTCCTCCCGGACTCCGGCCTAGCAGCTCCTAGGTGGAATGCAGACTGTCCGCACTGCTGAACCACTGCTGCGATGAGGAAACACTGTGTTTACGGTTCCTACTGGGAACCCTTACCTGCCGTGTCTCTGTGGGAACAGAAGGTCGACTTCAGAGGCAGCCAGACAAACGTACAGTTTGCCCTTTCAACGCTACCTGGGGTTCTGTAAGACACGCGGACACTGTTGTCTATCCCCAGAAATTATATCCTCGAAGCCCTTCAGCCCATGCAGGAGCACCTGGGTGCCCAAATTTTCTCCGGGAAGCGCCAGGGTGCTGGTTGCGTCTCTTTCTCGTGGTCCAAAACTACAGACACATGTGCTGGGATCCATGTTGATATTGGTTCCCTAAAGCCAGGAGCATTACTTTCCCAGTGGGAGAGCTGAAAGGGCGGCCTCAAAGTGTGCTGAGAACCAGTGCGGTTGTTCGTGCTCTCTTCACCGTTAGAACGGCTTGGCGAAGGGCAAGGCAGTGTGACTGGAGAAACCCTGTCTCTTCTCCTCTGTGCAGGAGGCTTTCCTGGCGCCCCATGTCCCTAAAGGGAACACTCTACTGTTCCACAAGGACCAAAGTAAGGTTAGGGATTCCGTCCATGAATGGACTCGTGCAGAGTTTGGCCAGGACACCTTAAGCATGTAGTGCATGAAAGTTAGCATGCCCCTCTGGAGGCTGCTGCTGCCTCAGCATATGCCTTGGAAGAACACTGGGTGGCGGAAGTGTTCTTGGGGCCCTGCGCCTCTGTCCACTCTAAAAGTGCCCGGGTTCATCTCTGTGAATGCAGAGTGAGCCGCAACAGCCAGTTCTCTTTGCCGGAAAACTTCCTGACCAAAACATTCAAAAGTGCCCCTGAGCAGAGCTGTAAAAGTTCGTACGTGGACCGTCAGGGCTCTCAGTGCGGAAGCTGAGGAGCAATAGGAAACAAGGTGCGCAGTGTCCCTTCTGAGTGTTCTTCACCTGTCGGCACTTTCTGGCAAGCCGTGACTCGACTTTAGAGGCAGTCTTGCAAACCGACAGTTTGCGCCTGAACACTGCTAGCCTTCTGGCAGGTTCAGGGCACCGCACACTGATCACGAAGTACAAAGAACCAAGGTCCGGGGAGAGCATCCACAATGCTTGGCGCCAGGCAGCCTTTGCCCAGAAGCCTCAGGCAAAGCAGTGGCTTGACGCGAGTGTGCTGTTCAGGACTCCTAGGACTCCTGGGGGCTCACCACGTCGCATGGAAAAACACTGTGTTCCCAATGTGTCTTCTTGGGCGACCTCACCAAAAAGAGATACCTTAGGCAATTGGGACTGGTTCCCTGCATGAAGGAGGAAAGGCAACACTCTGCTCTCTTCGCTGCCCACCTATTTGGCCAAGCGTTCCAAAGTCCTCCCGGACTCCGGCCTAGCAGCTCCTAGGTGGAATGCAGACGGTCCGCACTGCTGAACCACTGCTGCGATGAGGAAACACTGTGTTTACGGTTCCTACTGGGAACCCTTACCTGCCGTGTCTCTGTGGGAGCAGAAGGTCGACTTCAGAGGCAGCCAGACAAACGTACAGTTTGCCCTTTCAACGCTACCTGGGGTTTTGTAAGACACGCGGACACTGTTGCCTATCCCCAGAAATTATATCCTCGAAGCCCTTCAACCCATGCAGGAGCACCTGGGTGCCCAAATTTTCTCCGGGAAGCGCCAGGGTGCTGGTTGCGTCTCTTTCTCGTGGTCCAAAACTACAGACACATGTGCTGGGTTCCATGTTGATATTGGTTCCCTAAAGCCAGGAGCATTACCTTCCCAGTGGGAGAGCTGAAAGGGCGGCCTCAAAGTGTGCTGAGAACCAGTGCGGTTGCTCGTGCTCTCTTCACCGTTAGAACGGCTTGGCGAAGGGCAAGGCAGTGTGACTGGAGAAACCCTCTCTCTTCTCCTCCGTGCAGGAGGCTTTCCTGGCGCCCCATGTCCCTAAAGGGAACACTCTACTGTTCCACAAGGACCAAAGTAAGGTTAGGGATTCCATCCATGAATGGACTCGTGCAGAGTTTGGCCAGGACACCTTAAGCATGTAGTGCATGAAAGTTAGCATGCCCCTCTGGAGGCTGCTGCTGCCTCAGCATATGCCTTGGAAGAACACTGGGTGGCGGAAGTGTTCTTGGGGCCCTGCGCCTCTGTCCACTCTAAAAGTGCCCCGGTTCATCTCTGTGAATGCAGAGTGAGCCGCAACAGCCTGTTCTCTTTGCCGGATAACTTCCTGACCAAAACATTCAAAAGTGCCCCTGAGCAGAGCTGTAACAGTTCGTACGTGGATCGTCAGGGCTCTCAGTGCTGAGGCTGAGGAGCAATAGGAAACAAGGTGCGCAGTGTCCCTTCTGGGTGTTCTTCACCTGTCGGCACTTTCTGGCAAGCCGTGACTCGACTTTAGAGGCAGGCTTGCAAACCCACAGTTTGCCCCTGAACACTGCTAGGCTTCTGGCAGGTTCAGGGCACCGCACACTGATCACGAAGTACAAAGAATCAAGGTCCGGGGAGAGCATCCACAATGCTTGGCGCCAGGCAGCCTTTGCCCAGAAGCCTCAGGCAAAGCAGTGGCTTGACGCGAGTGTGCTGTTCAGGACTCCTAGGACTCCTGGGGGCTCACCACGTCGCATGGAAAAACACTGTGTTCCCAATGTGTCTTCTTGGGCGACCTCACCAAAAAGAGATACCTTAGGCAATTGGGACTGGTTCCCTGCATGAAGGAGGAAAGGCAACACTCTGCTCTCTTCGCTGCCCACCTATTTGGCCAAGCGTTCCAAAGTCCTCCCGGACTCCGGCCTAGCAGCTCCTAGGTGGAATGCAGACTGTCCGCACTGCTGAACCACTGCTGCGATGAGGAAACACTGTGTTTACGGTTCCTACTGGGAACCCTTACCTGCCGTGTCTCTGTGGGAACAGAAGGTCGACTTCAGAGGCAGCCAGACAAACGTACAGTTTGCCCTTTCAACGCTACCTGGGGTTCTGTAAGACACGCGGACACTTTTGTCTATCCCCAGAAATTATATCCTCGAAGCCCTTCAGCCCATGCAGGAGCACCTGGGTGCCCAAATTTTCTCCGGGAAGCGCCAGGGTGCTGGTTGCGTCTCTTTCTCGTGGTCCAAAACTACAGACACATGTGCTGGGATCCATGTTGATATTGGTTCCCTAAAGCCAGGAGCATTACTTTCCCAGTGGGAGAGCTGAAAGGGCGGCCTCAAAGTGTGCTGAGAACCAGTGCGGTTGTTCGTGCTCTCTTCACCGTTAGAACGGCTTGGCGAAGGGCAAGGCAGTGTGACTGGAGAAACCCTGTCTCTTCTCCTCTGTGCAGGAGGCTTTCCTGGCGCCCCATGTCCCTAAAGGGAACACTCTACTGTTCCACAAGGACCAAAGTAAGGTTAGGGATTCCGTCCATGAATGGACTCGTGCAGAGTTTGGCCAGGACACCTTAAGCATGTAGTGCATGAAAGTTAGCATGCCCCTCTGGAGGCTGCTGCTGCCTCAGCATATGCCTTGGAAGAACACTGGGTGGCGGAAGTGTTCTTGGGGCCCTGCGCCTCTGTCCACTCTAAAAGTGCCCGGGTTCATCTCTGTGAATGCAGAGTGAGCCGCAACAGCCAGTTCTCTTTGCCGGAAAACTTCCTGACCAAAACATTCAAAAGTGCCCCTGAGCAGAGCTGTAAAAGTTCGTACGTGGACCGTCAGGGCTCTCAGTGCGGAAGCTGAGGAGCAATAGGAAACAAGGTGCGCAGTGTCCCTTCTGAGTGTTCTTCACCTGTCGGCACTTTCTGGCAAGCCGTGACTCGACTTTAGAGGCAGTCTTGCAAACCGACAGTTTGCGCCTGAACACTGCTAGCCTTCTGGCAGGTTCAGGGCACCGCACACTGATCACGAAGTACAAACAACCAAGGCCCGGGGAGAGCATCCACAATGCTTGACGCCAGGCAGCCTTTGCCCAGAAGCCTCAGGCAAAGCAGTGGCTTGACGCGAGTGTGCTGTTCAGGACTCCTAGGACTCCTGGGGGCTCACCACGTCGCATGGAAAAACACTGTGTTCCCAATGTGTCTTCTTGGGCGACCTCACCAAAAAGAGATACCTTAGGCAATTGGGACTGGTTCCCTGCATGAAGGAGGAAAGGCAACACTCTGCTCTCTTCGCTGCCCACCTATTTGGCCAAGCGTTCCAAAGTCCTCCCGGACTCCGGCCTAGCAGCTCCTAGGTGGAATGCAGACTGTCCGCACTGCTGAACCACTGCTGCGATGAGGAAACACTGTGTTTACGGTTCCTACTGGGAACCCTTACCTGCCGTGTCTCTGTGGGAACAGAAGGTCGACTTCAGAGGCAGCCAGACAAACGTACAGTTTGCCCTTTCAACGCTACCTGGGGTTCTGTAAGACACGCGGACACTGTTGTCTATCCCCAGAAATTATATCCTCGAAGCCCTTCAGCCCATGCAGGAGCACCTGGGTGCCCAAATTTTCTCCGGGAAGCGCCAGGGTGCTGGTTGCGTCTCTTTCTCGTGGTCCAAAACTACAGACACATGTGCTGGGATCCATGTTGATATTGGTTCCCTAAAGCCAGGAGCATTACTTTCCCAGTGGGAGAGCTGAAAGGGCGGCCTCAAAGTGTGCTGAGAACCAGTGCGGTTGTTCGTGCTCTCTTCACCGTTAGAACGGCTTGGCGAAGGGCAAGGCAGTGTGACTGGAGAAACCCTGTCTCTTCTCCTCTGTGCAGGAGGCTTTCCTGGCGCCCCATGTCCCTAAAGGGAACACTCTACTGTTCCACAAGGACCAAAGTAAGGTTAGGGATTCCGTCCATGAATGGACTCGTGCAGAGTTTGGCCAGGACACCTTAAGCATGTAGTGCATGAAAGTTAGCATGCCCCTCTGGAGGCTGCTGCTGCCTCAGCATATGCCTTGGAAGAACACTGGGTGGCGGAAGTGTTCTTGGGGCCCTGCGCCTCTGTCCACTCTAAAAGTGCCCCGGTTCATCTCTGTGAATGCAGAGTGAGCCGCAACAGCCTGTTCTCTTTGCCGGATAACTTCCTGACCAAAACATTCAAAAGTGCCCCTGAGCAGAGCTGTAACAGTTCGTACGTGGATCGTCAGGGCTCTCAGTGCTGAGGCTGAGGAGCAATAGGAAACAAGGTGCGCAGTGTCCCTTCTGGGTGTTCTTCACCTGTCGGCACTTTCTGGCAAGCCGTGACTCGACTTTAGAGGCAGGCTTGCAAACCCACAGTTTGCCCCTGAACACTGCTAGGCTTCTGGCAGGTTCAGGGCACCGCACACTGATCACGAAGTACAAAGAATCAAGGTCCGGGGAGAGCATCCACAATGCTTGGCGCCAGGCAGCCTTTGCCCAGAAGCCTCAGGCAAAGCAGTGGCTTGACGCGAGTGTGCTGTTCAGGACTCCTAGGACTCCTGGGGGCTCACCACGTCGCATGGAAAAACACTGTGTTCCCAATGTGTCTTCTTGGGCGACCTCACCAAAAAGAGATACCTTAGGCAATTGGGACTGGTTCCCTGCATGAAGGAGGAAAGGCAACACTCTGCTCTCTTCGCTGCCCACCTATTTGGCCAAGCGTTCCAAAGTCCTCCCGGACTCCGGCCTAGCAGCTCCTAGGTGGAATGCAGACGGTCCGCACTGCTGAACCACTGCTGCGATGAGGAAACACTGTGTTTACGGTTCCTACTGGGAACCCTTACCTGCCGTGTCTCTGTGGGAGCAGAAGGTCGACTTCAGAGGCAGCCAGACAAACGTACAGTTTGCCCTTTCAACGCTACCTGGGGTTCTGTAAGACACGCGGACACTGTTGTCTATCCCCAGAAATTATATCCTCGAAGCCCTTCAGCCCATGCAGGAGCACCTGGGTGCCCAAATTTTCTCCGGGAAGCGCCAGGGTGCTGGTTGCGTCTCTTTCTCGTGGTCCAAAACTACAGACACATGTGCTGGGATCCATGTTGATATTGGTTCCCTAAAGCCAGGAGCATTACTTTCCCAGTGGGAGAGCTGAAAGGGCGGCCTCAAAGTGTGCTGAGAACCAGTGCGGTTGCTCGTGCTCTCTTCACCGTTAGAACGGCTTGGCGAAGGGCAAGGCAGTGTGACTGGAGAAACCCTCTCTCTTCTCCTCCGTGCAGGAGGCTTTCCTGGCGCCCCATGTCCCTAAAGGGAACACTCTACTGTTCCACAAGGACCAAAGTAAGGTTAGGGATTCCGTCCATGAATGGACTCGTGCAGAGTTTGGCCAGGACACCTTAAGCATGTAGTGCATGAAAGTTAGCATGCCCCTCTGGAGGCTGCTGCTGCCTCAGCATATGCCTTGGAAGAACACTGGGTGGCGGAAGTGTTCTTGGGGCCCTGCGCCTCTGTCCACTCTAAAAGTGCCCGGGTTCATCTCTGTGAATGCAGAGTGAGCCGCAACAGCCAGTTCTCTTTGCCGGAAAACTTCCTGACCAAAACATTCAAAAGTGCCCCTGAGCAGAGCTGTAAAAGTTCGTACGTGGACCGTCAGGGCTCTCAGTGCGGAAGCTGAGGAGCAATAGGAAACAAGGTGCGCAGTGTCCCTTCTGAGTGTTCTTCACCTGTCGGCACTTTCTGGCAAGCCGTGACTCGACTTTAGAGGCAGTCTTGCAAACCGACAGTTTGCGCCTGAACACTGCTAGCCTTCTGGCAGGTTCAGGGCACCGCACACTGATCACGAAGTACAAAGAACCAAGGTCCGGGGAGAGCATCCACAATGCTTGGCGCCAGGCAGCCTTTGCCCAGAAGCCTCAGGCAAAGCAGTGGCTTGACGCGAGTGTGCTGTTCAGGACTCCTAGGACTCCTGGGGGCTCACCACGTCGCATGGAAAAACACTGTGTTCCCAATGTGTCTTCTTGGGCGACCTCACCAAAAAGAGATACCTTAGGCAATTGGGACTGGTTCCCTGCATGAAGGAGGAAAGGCAACACTCTGCTCTCTTCGCTGCCCACCTATTTGGCCAAGCGTTCCAAAGTCCTCCCGGACTCCGGCCTAGCAGCTCCTAGGTGGAATGCAGACGGTCCGCACTGCTGAACCACTGCTGCGATGAGGAAACACTGTGTTTACGGTTCCTACTGGGAACCCTTACCTGCCGTGTCTCTGTGGGAGCAGAAGGTCGACTTCAGAGGCAGCCAGACAAACGTACAGTTTGCCCTTTCAACGCTACCTGGGGTTTTGTAAGACACGCGGACACTGTTGCCTATCCCCAGAAATTATATCCTCGAAGCCCTTCAGCCCATGCAGGAGCACCTGGGTGCCCAAATTTTCTCCGGGAAGCGCCAGGGTGCTGGTTGCGTCTCTTTCTCGTGGTCCAAAACTACAGACACATGTGCTGGGTTCCATGTTGATATTGGTTCCCTAAAGCCAGGAGCATTACCTTCCCAGTGGGAGAGCTGAAAGGGCGGCCTCAAAGTGTGCTGAGAACCAGTGCGGTTGCTCGTGCTCTCTTCACCGTTAGAACGGCTTGGCGAAGGGCAAGGCAGTGTGACTGGAGAAACCCTCTCTCTTCTCCTCCGTGCAGGAGGCTTTCCTGGCGCCCCATGTCCCTAAAGGGAACACTCTACTGTTCCACAAGGACCAAAGTAAGGTTAGGGATTCCATCCATGAATGGACTCGTGCAGAGTTTGGCCAGGACACCTTAAGCATGTAGTGCATGAAAGTTAGCATGCCCCTCTGGAGGCTGCTGCTGCCTCAGCATATGCCTTGGAAGAACACTGGGTGGCGGAAGTGTTCTTGGGGCCCTGCGCCTCTGTCCACTCTAAAAGTGCCCCGGTTCATCTCTGTGAATGCAGAGTGAGCCGCAACAGCCTGTTCTCTTTGCCGGATAACTTCCTGACCAAAACATTCAAAAGTGCCCCTGAGCAGAGCTGTAACAGTTCGTACGTGGATCGTCAGGGCTCTCAGTGCTGAGGCTGAGGAGCAATAGGAAACAAGGTGCGCAGTGTCCCTTCTGGGTGTTCTTCACCTGTCGGCACTTTCTGGCAAGCCGTGACTCGACTTTAGAGGCAGGCTTGCAAACCCACAGTTTGCCCCTGAACACTGCTAGGCTTCTGGCAGGTTCAGGGCACCGCACACAGATCACGAAGTACAAAGAATCAAGGTCCGGGGAGAGCATCCACAATGCTTGGCGCCAGGCAGCCTTTGCCCAGAAGCCTCAGGCAAAGCAGTGGCTTGACGCGAGTGTGCTGTTCAGGACTCCTAGGACTCCTGGGGGCTCACCACGTCGCATGGAAAAACACTGTGTTCCCAATGTGTCTTCTTGGGCGACCTCACCAAAAAGAGATACCTTAGGCAATTGGGACTGGTTCCCTGCATGAAGGAGGAAAGGCAACACTCTGCTCTCTTCGCTGCCCACCTATTTGGCCAAGCGTTCCAAAGTCCTCCCGGACTCCGGCCTAGCAGCTCCTAGGTGGAATGCAGACGGTCCGCACTGCTGAACCACTGCTGCGATGAGGAAACACTGTGTTTACGGTTCCTACTGGGAACCCTTACCTGCCGTGTCTCTGTGGGAGCAGAAGGTCGACTTCAGAGGCAGCCAGACAAACGTACAGTTTGCCCTTTCAACGCTACCTGGGGTTCTGTAAGACACGCGGACACTGTTGTCTATCCCCAGAAATTATATCCTCGAAGCCCTTCAGCCCATGCAGGAGCACCTGGGTGCCCAAATTTTCTCCGGGAAGCGCCAGGGTGCTGGTTGCGTCTCTTTCTCGTGGTCCAAAACTACAGACACATGTGCTGGGATCCATGTTGATATTGGTTCCCTAAAGCCAGGAGCATTACTTTCCCAGTGGGAGAGCTGAAAGGGCGGCCTCAAAGTGTGCTGAGAACCAGTGCGGTTGCTCGTGCTCTCTTCACCGTTAGAACGGCTTGGCGAAGGGCAAGGCAGTGTGACTGGAGAAACCCTCTCTCTTCTCCTCCGTGCAGGAGGCTTTCCTGGCGCCCCATGTCCCTAAAGGGAACACTCTACTGTTCCACAAGGACCAAAGTAAGGTTAGGGATTCCGTCCATGAATGGACTCGAGCAGAGTTTGGCCAGGACACCTTAAGCATGTAGTGCATGAAAGTTAGCATGCCCCTCTGGAGGCTGCTGCTGCCTCAGCATATGCCTTGGAAGAACACTGGGTGGCGGAAGTGTTCTTGGGGCCCTGCGCCTCTGTCCACTCTAAAAGTGCCCGGGTTCATCTCTGTGAATGCAGAGTGAGCCGCAACAGCCAGTTCTCTTTGCCGGAAAACTTCCTGACCAAAACATTCAAAAGTGCCCCTGAGCAGAGCTGTAAAAGTTCGTACGTGGACCGTCAGGGCTCTCAGTGCGGAAGCTGAGGAGCAATAGGAAACAAGGTGCGCTGTGTCCCTTCTGGGTGTTCTTCACCTGTCGGCACTTTCTGGCAAGCCGTGACTCGACTTTAGAGGCAGTCTTGCAAACCGACAGTTTGCCCCTGAACACTGCTAGGCTTCTGGCAGGTTCAGGGCACCGCACACTGATCACGAAGTACAAAGAACCAAGGTCCGGGGAGAGCATCCACAATGCTTGGCGCCAGGCAGCCTTTGCCCAGAAGCCTCAGGCAAAGCAGTGGCTTGACGCGAGTGTGCTGTTCAGGACTCCTAGGACTCCTGGGGGCTCACCACGTCGCATGGAAAAACACTGTGTTCCCAATGTGTCTTCTTGGGCGACCTCACCAAAAAGAGATACCTTAGGCAATTGGGACTGGTTCCCTGCATGAAGGAGGAAAGGCAACACTCTGCTCTCTTCGCTGCCCACCTATTTGGCCAAGCGTTCCAAAGTCCTCCCGGACTCCGGCCTAGCAGCTCCTAGGTGGAATGCAGACGGTCCGCACTGCTGAACCACTGCTGCGATGAGGAAACACTGTGTTTACGGTTCCTACTGGGAACCCTTACCTGCCGTGTCTCTGTGGGAGCAGAAGGTCGACTTCAGAGGCAGCCAGACAAACGTACAGTTTGCCCTTTCAACGCTACCTGGGGTTTTGTAAGACACGCGGACACTGTTGCCTATCCCCAGAAATTATATCCTCGAAGCCCTTCAACCCATGCAGGAGCACCTGGGTGCCCAAATTTTCTCCGGGAAGCGCCAGGGTGCTGGTTGCGTCTCTTTCTCGTGGTCCAAAACTACAGACACATGTGCTGGGTTCCATGTTGATATTGGTTCCCTAAAGCCAGGAGCATTACCTTCCCAGTGGGAGAGCTGAAAGGGCGGCCTCAAAGTGTGCTGAGAACCAGTGCGGTTGCTCGTGCTCTCTTCACCGTTAGAACGGCTTGGCGAAGGGCAAGGCAGTGTGACTGGAGAAACCCTCTCTCTTCTCCTCCGTGCAGGAGGCTTTCCTGGCGCCCCATGTCCCTAAAGGGAACACTCTACTGTTCCACAAGGACCAAAGTAAGGTTAGGGATTCCATCCATGAATGGACTCGTGCAGAGTTTGGCCAGGACACCTTAAGCATGTAGTGCATGAAAGTTAGCATGCCCCTCTGGAGGCTGCTGCTGCCTCAGCATATGCCTTGGAAGAACACTGGGTGGCGGAAGTGTTCTTGGGGCCCTGCGCCTCTGTCCACTCTAAAAGTGCCCCGGTTCATCTCTGTGAATGCAGAGTGAGCCGCAACAGCCTGTTCTCTTTGCCGGATAACTTCCTGACCAAAACATTCAAAAGTGCCCCTGAGCAGAGCTGTAACAGTTCGTACGTGGATCGTCAGGGCTCTCAGTGCTGAGGCTGAGGAGCAATAGGAAACAAGGTGCGCAGTGTCCCTTCTGGGTGTTCTTCACCTGTCGGCACTTTCTGGCAAGCCGTGACTCGACTTTAGAGGCAGGCTTGCAAACCCACAGTTTGCCCCTGAACACTGCTAGGCTTCTGGCAGGTTCAGGGCACCGCACACTGATCACGAAGTACAAAGAATCAAGGTCCGGGGAGAGCATCCACAATGCTTGGCGCCAGGCAGCCTTTGCCCAGAAGCCTCAGGCAAAGCAGTGGCTTGACGCGAGTGTGCTGTTCAGGACTCCTAGGACTCCTGGGGGCTCACCACGTCGCATGGAAAAACACTGTGTTCCCAATGTGTCTTCTTGGGCGACCTCACCAAAAAGAGATACCTTAGGCAATTGGGACTGGTTCCCTGCATGAAGGAGGAAAGGCAACACTCTGCTCTCTTCGCTGCCCACCTATTTGGCCAAGCGTTCCAAAGTCCTCCCGGACTCCGGCCTAGCAGCTCCTAGGTGGAATGCAGACTGTCCGCACTGCTGAACCACTGCTGCGATGAGGAAACACTGTGTTTACGGTTCCTACTGGGAACCCTTACCTGCCGTGTCTCTGTGGGAACAGAAGGTCGACTTCAGAGGCAGCCAGACAAACGTACAGTTTGCCCTTTCAACGCTACCTGGGGTTCTGTAAGACACGCGGACACTGTTGTCTATCCCCAGAAATTATATCCTCGAAGCCCTTCAGCCCATGCAGGAGCACCTGGGTGCCCAAATTTTCTCCGGGAAGCGCCAGGGTGCTGGTTGCGTCTCTTTCTCGTGGTCCAAAACTACAGACACATGTGCTGGGATCCATGTTGATATTGGTTCCCTAAAGCCAGGAGCATTACTTTCCCAGTGGGAGAGCTGAAAGGGCGGCCTCAAAGTGTGCTGAGAACCAGTGCGGTTGTTCGTGCTCTCTTCACCGTTAGAACGGCTTGGCGAAGGGCAAGGCAGTGTGACTGGAGAAACCCTGTCTCTTCTCCTCTGTGCAGGAGGCTTTCCTGGCGCCCCATGTCCCTAAAGGGAACACTCTACTGTTCCACAAGGACCAAAGTAAGGTTAGGGATTCCGTCCATGAATGGACTCGTGCAGAGTTTGGCCAGGACACCTTAAGCATGTAGTGCATGAAAGTTAGCATGCCCCTCTGGAGGCTGCTGCTGCCTCAGCATATGCCTTGGAAGAACACTGGGTGGCGGAAGTGTTCTTGGGGCCCTGCGCCTCTGTCCACTCTAAAAGTGCCCCGGTTCATCTCTGTGAATGCAGAGTGAGCCGCAACAGCCAGTTCTCTTTGCCGGAAAACTTCCTGACCAAAACATTCAAAAGTGCCCCTGAGCAGAGCTGTAAAAGTTCGTACGTGGACCGTCAGGGCTCTCAGTGCGGAAGCTGAGGAGCAATAGGAAAGAAGGTGCGCAGTGTCCCTTCTGAGTGTTCTTCACCTGTCGGCACTTTCTGGCAAGCCGTGACTCGACTTTAGAGGCAGTCTTGCAAACCGACAGTTTGCCCCTGAACACTGCTAGGCTTCTGGCAGGTTCAGGGCACCGCACACTGATCACGAAGTACAAAGAACCAAGGTCCGGGGAGAGCATCCACAATGCTTGGCGCCAGGCAGCCTTTGCCCAGAAGCCTCAGGCAAAGCAGTGGCTTGACGCGAGTGTGCTGTTCAGGACTCCTAGGACTCCTGGGGGCTCACCACGTCGCATGGAAAAACACTGTGTTCCCAATGTGTCTTCTTGGGCGACCTCACCAAAAAGAGATACCTTAGGCAATTGGGACTGGTTCCCTGCATGAAGGAGGAAAGGCAACACTCTGCTCTCTTCGCTGCCCACCTATTTGGCCAAGCGTTCCAAAGTCCTCCCGGACTCCGGCCTAGCAGCTCCTAGGTGGAATGCAGACGGTCCGCACTGCTGAACCACTGCTGCGATGAGGAAACACTGTGTTTACGGTTCCTACTGGGAACCCTTACCTGCCGTGTCTCTGTGGGAGCAGAAGGTCGACTTCAGAGGCAGCCAGACAAACGTACAGTTTGCCCTTTCAACGCTACCTGTGGTTTTGTAAGACAGGCGCACACTGTTGCCTATCCCCAGAAATTAAATCCTCGAAGCCCTTCAGCCCATGCAGGAGCACCTGGGTGCCCAAATTTTCTCCGGGAAGCGCCAGGGTGCTGGTTGCGTCTCTTTCTCGTGGTCCAAAACTACAGACACATGTGCTGGGTTCCATGTTGATATTGGTTCCCTAAAGCCAGGAGCATTACCTTCCCAGTGGGAGAGCTGAAAGGGCGGCCTCAAAGTGTGCTGAGAACCAGTGCGGTTGCTCGTGCTCTCTTCACCGTTAGAACGGCTTGGCGAAGGGCAAGGCAGTGTGACTGGAGAAACCCTCTCTCTTCTCCTCCGTGCAGGAGGCTTTCCTGGCGCCCCATGTCCCTAAAGGGAACACTCTACTGTTCCACAAGGACCAAAGTAAGGTTAGGGATTCCATCCATGAATGGACTCGTGCAGAGTTTGGCCAGGACACCTTAAGCATGTAGTGCATGAAAGTTAGCATGCCCCTCTGGAGGCTGCTGCTGCCTCAGCATATGCCTTGGAAGAACACTGGGTGGCGGAAGTGTTCTTGGGGCCCTGCGCCTCTGTCCACTCTAAAAGTGCCCCGGTTCATCTCTGTGAATGCAGAGTGAGCCGCAACAGCCTGTTCTCTTTGCCGGATAACTTCCTGACCAAAACATTCAAAAGTGCCCCTGAGCAGAGCTGTAACAGTTCGTACGTGGATCGTCAGGGCTCTCAGTGCTGAGGCTGAGGAGCAATAGGAAACAAGGTGCGCAGTGTCCCTTCTGGGTGTTCTTCACCTGTCGGCACTTTCTGGCAAGCCGTGACTCGACTTTAGAGGCAGGCTTGCAAACCCACAGTTTGCCCCTGAACACTGCTAGGCTTCTGGCAGGTTCAGGGCACCGCACACTGATCACGAAGTACAAAGAATCAAGGTCCGGGGAGAGCATCCACAATGCTTGGCGCCAGGCAGCCTTTGCCCAGAAGCCTCAGGCAAAGCAGTGGCTTGACGCGAGTGTGCTGTTCAGGACTCCTAGGACTCCTGGGGGCTCACCACGTCGCATGGAAAAACACTGTGTTCCCAATGTGTCTTCTTGGGCGACCTCACCAAAAAGAGATACCTTAGGCAATTGGGACTGGTTCCCTGCATGAAGGAGGAAAGGCAACACTCTGCTCTCTTCGCTGCCCACCTATTTGGCCAAGCGTTCCAAAGTCCTCCCGGACTCCGGCCTAGCAGCTCCTAGGTGGAATGCAGACGGTCCGCACTGCTGAACCACTGCTGCGATGAGGAAACACTGTGTTTACGGTTCCTACTGGGAACCCTTACCTGCCGTGTCTCTGTGGGAGCAGAAGGTCGACTTCAGAGGCAGCCAGACAAACGTACAGTTTGCCCTTTCAACGCTACCTGGGGTTCTGTAAGACACGCGGACACTGTTGTCTATCCCCAGAAATTATATCCTCGAAGCCCTTCAGCCCATGCAGGAGCACCTGGGTGCCCAAATTTTCTCCGGGAAGCGCCAGGGTGCTGGTTGCGTCTCTTTCTCGTGGTCCAAAACTACAGACACATGTGCTGGGATCCATGTTGATATTGGTTCCCTAAAGCCAGGAGCATTACTTTCCCAGTGGGAGAGCTGAAAGGGCGGCCTCAAAGTGTGCTGAGAACCAGTGCGGTTGCTCGTGCTCTCTTCACCGTTAGAACGGCTTGGCGAAGGGCAAGGCAGTGTGACTGGAGAAACCCTCTCTCTTCTCCTCCGTGCAGGAGGCTTTCCTGGCGCCCCATGTCCCTAAAGGGAACACTCTACTGTTCCACAAGGACCAAAGTAAGGTTAGGGATTCCGTCCATGAATGGACTCGTGCAGAGTTTGGCCAGGACACCTTAAGCATGTAGTGCATGAAAGTTAGCATGCCCCTCTGGAGGCTGCTGCTGCCTCAGCATATGCCTTGGAAGAACACTGGGTGGCGGAAGTGTTCTTGGGGCCCTGCGCCTCTGTCCACTCTAAAAGTGCCCGGGTTCATCTCTGTGAATGCAGAGTGAGCCGCAACAGCCAGTTCTCTTTGCCGGAAAACTTCCTGACCAAAACATTCAAAAGTGCCCCTGAGCAGAGCTGTAAAAGTTCGTACGTGGACCGTCAGGGCTCTCAGTGCGGAAGCTGAGGAGCAATAGGAAACAAGGTGCGCAGTGTCCCTTCTGAGTGTTCTTCACCTGTCGGCACTTTCTGGCAAGCCGTGACTCGACTTTAGAGGCAGTCTTGCAAACCGACAGTTTGCCCCTGAACACTGCTAGCCTTCTGGCAGGTTCAGGGCACCGCACACTGATCACGAAGTACAAAGAACCAAGGTCCGGGGAGAGCATCCACAATGCTTGGCGCCAGGCAGCCTTTGCCCAGAAGCCTCAGGCAAAGCAGTGGCTTGACGCGAGTGTGCTGTTCAGGACTCCTAGGACTCCTGGGGGCTCACCACGTCGCATGGAAAAACACTGTGTTCCCAATGTGTCTTCTTGGGCGACCTCACCAAAAAGAGATACCTTAGGCAATTGGGACTGGTTCCCTGCATGAAGGAGGAAAGGCAACACTCTGCTCTCTTCGCTGCCCACCTATTTGGCCAAGCGTTCCAAAGTCCTCCCGGACTCCGGCCTAGCAGCTCCTAGGTGGAATGCAGACGGTCCGCACTGCTGAACCACTGCTGCGATGAGGAAACACTGTGTTTACGGTTCCTACTGGGAACCCTTACCTGCCGTGTCTCTGTGGGAGCAGAAGGTCGACTTCAGAGGCAGCCAGACAAACGTACAGTTTGCCCTTTCAACGCTACCTGGGGTTTTGTAAGACACGCGGACACTGTTGCCTATCCCCAGAAATTATATCCTCGAAGCCCTTCAGCCCATGCAGGAGCACCTGGGTGCCCAAATTTTCTCCGGGAAGCGCCAGGGTGCTGGTTGCGTCTCTTTCTCGTGGTCCAAAACTACAGACACATGTGCTGGGTTCCATGTTGATATTGGTTCCCTAAAGCCAGGAGCATTACCTTCCCAGTGGGAGAGCTGAAAGGGCGGCCTCAAAGTGTGCTGAGAACCAGTGCGGTTGCTCGTGCTCTCTTCACCGTTAGAACGGCTTGGCGAAGGGCAAGGCAGTGTGACTGGAGAAACCCTCTCTCTTCTCCTCCGTGCAGGAGGCTTTCCTGGCGCCCCATGTCCCTAAAGGGAACACTCTACTGTTCCACAAGGACCAAAGTAAGGTTAGGGATTCCATCCATGAATGGACTCGTGCAGAGTTTGGCCAGGACACCTTAAGCATGTAGTGCATGAAAGTTAGCATGCCCCTCTGGAGGCTGCTGCTGCCTCAGCATATGCCTTGGAAGAACACTGGGTGGCGGAAGTGTTCTTGGGGCCCTGCGCCTCTGTCCACTCTAAAAGTGCCCCGGTTCATCTCTGTGAATGCAGAGTGAGCCGCAACAGCCTGTTCTCTTTGCCGGATAACTTCCTGACCAAAACATTCAAAAGTGCCCCTGAGCAGAGCTGTAACAGTTCGTACGTGGATCGTCAGGGCTCTCAGTGCTGAGGCTGAGGAGCAATAGGAAACAAGGTGCGCAGTGTCCCTTCTGGGTGTTCTTCACCTGTCGGCACTTTCTGGCAAGCCGTGACTCGACTTTAGAGGCAGGCTTGCAAACCCACAGTTTGCCCCTGAACACTGCTAGGCTTCTGGCAGGTTCAGGGCACCGCACACAGATCACGAAGTACAAAGAATCAAGGTCCGGGGAGAGCATCCACAATGCTTGGCGCCAGGCAGCCTTTGCCCAGAAGCCTCAGGCAAAGCAGTGGCTTGACGCGAGTGTGCTGTTCAGGACTCCTAGGACTCCTGGGGGCTCACCACGTCGCATGGAAAAACACTGTGTTCCCAATGTGTCTTCTTGGGCGACCTCACCAAAAAGAGATACCTTAGGCAATTGGGACTGGTTCCCTGCATGAAGGAGGAAAGGCAACACTCTGCTCTCTTCGCTGCCCACCTATTTGGCCAAGCGTTCCAAAGTCCTCCCGGACTCCGGCCTAGCAGCTCCTAGGTGGAATGCAGACGGTCCGCACTGCTGAACCACTGCTGCGATGAGGAAACACTGTGTTTACGGTTCCTACTGGGAACCCTTACCTGCCGTGTCTCTGTGGGAGCAGAAGGTCGACTTCAGAGGCAGCCAGACAAACGTACAGTTTGCCCTTTCAACGCTACCTGGGGTTCTGTAAGACACGCGGACACTGTTGCCTATCCCCAGAAATTATATCCTCGAAGCCCTTCAGCCCATGCAGGAGCACCTGGGTGCCCAAATTTTCTCCGGGAAGCGCCAGGGTGCTGGTTGCGTCTCTTTCTCGTGGTCCAAAACTACAGACACATGTGCTGGGATCCATGTTGATATTGGTTCCCTAAAGCCAGGAGCATTACTTTCCCAGTGGGAGAGCTGAAAGGGCGGCCTCAAAGTGTGCTGAGAACCAGTGCGGTTGCTCGTGCTCTCTTCACCGTTAGAACGGCTTGGCGAAGGGCAAGGCAGTGTGACTGGAGAAACCCTCTCTCTTCTCCTCCGTGCAGGAGGCTTTCCTGGCGCCCCATGTCCCTAAAGGGAACACTCTACTGTTCCACAAGGACCAAAGTAAGGTTAGGGATTCCGTCCATGAATGGACTCGTGCAGAGTTTGGCCAGGACACCTTAAGCATGTAGTGCATGAAAGTTAGCATGCCCCTCTGGAGGCTGCTGCTGCCTCAGCATATGCCTTGGAAGAACACTGGGTGGCGGAAGTGTTCTTGGGGCCCTGCGCCTCTGTCCACTATAAAAGTGCCCGGGTTCATCTCTGTGAATGCAGAGTGAGCCGCAACAGCCAGTTCTCTTTGCCGGAAAACTTCCTGACCAAAACATTCAAAAGTGCCCCTGAGCAGAGCTGTAAAAGTTCGTACGTGGACCGTCAGGGCTCTCAGTGCGGAAGCTGAGGAGCAATAGGAAACAAGGTGCGCAGTGTCCCTTCTGAGTGTTCTTCACCTGTCGGCACTTTCTGGCAAGCCGTGACTCGACTTTAGAGGCAGTCTTGCAAACCGACAGTTTGCCCCTGAACACTGCTAGCCTTCTGGCAGGTTCAGGGCACCGCACACTGATCACGAAGTACAAAGAACCAAGGTCCGGGGAGAGCATCCACAATGCTTGGCGCCAGGCAGCCTTTGCCCAGAAGCCTCAGGCAAAGCAGTGGCTTGACGCGAGTGTGCTGTTCAGGACTCCTAGGACTCCTGGGGCTCACCACGTCGCATGGAAAAACACTGTGTTCCCAATGTGTCTTCTTGGGCGACCTCACCAAAAAGAGATACCTTAGACAATTGGGACTGGTTCCCTGCATGAAGGAGGAAAGGCAACACTCTGCTCTCTTCGCTGCCCACCTATTTGGCCAAGCGTTCCAAAGTCCTCCCGGACTCCGGCCTAGCAGCTCCTAGGTGGAATGCAGACGGTCCGCACTGCTGAACCACTGCTGCGATGAGGAAACACTGTGTTTACGGTTCCTACTGGGAACCCTTACCTGCCGTGTCTCTGTGGGAACAGAAGGTCGACTTCAGAGGCAGCCAGACAAACGTACAGTTTGCCCTTTCAACGCTACCTGTGGTTTTGTAAGACAGGCGCACACTGTTGCCTATCCCCAGAAATTAAATCCTCGAAGCCCTTCAGCCCATGCAGGAGCACCTGGGTGCCCAAATTTTCTCCGGGAAACGCCAGGGTGCTGGTTGCGTCTCTTTCTCGTGGTCCAAAACTACAGAGACATGTGCTGGGTTCCATGTTGATATTGGTTCCCTAAAGCCAGGAGCATTACCTTCCCAGTGGGAGAGCTGAAAGGGCGGCCTCAAAGTGTGCTGAGAACCAGTGCGGTTGCTCGTGCTCTCTTCACCGTTAGAACGGCTTGGCGAAGGGCAAGGCAGTGTGACTGGAGAAACCCTCTCTCTTCTCCTCCGTGCAGGAGGCTTTCCTGGCGCCCCATGTCCCTAAAGGGAACACTCTACTGTTCCACAAGGACCAAAGTAAGGTTAGGGATTCCATCCATGAATGGACTCGTGCAGAGTTTGGCCAGGACACCTTAAGCATGTAGTGCATGAAAGTTAGCATGCCCCTCTGGAGGCTGCTGCTGCCTCAGCATATGCCTTGGAAGAACACTGGGTGGCGGAAGTGTTCTTGGGGCCCTGCGCCTCTGTCCACTCTAAAAGTGCCCCGGTTCATCTCTGTGAATGCAGAGTGAGCCGCAACAGCCTGTTCTCTTTGCCGGATAACTTCCTGACCAAAACATTCAAAAGTGCCCCTGAGCAGAGCTGTAACAGTTCGTACGTGGATCGTCAGGGCTCTCAGTGCTGAGGCTGAGGAGCAATAGGAAACAAGGTGCGCAGTGTCCCTTCTGGGTGTTCTTCACCTGTCGGCACTTTCTGGCAAGCCGTGACTCGACTTTAGAGGCAGGCTTGCAAACCCACAGTTTGCCCCTGAACACTGCTAGGCTTCTGGCAGGTTCAGGGCACCGCACACTGATCACGAAGTACAAAGAATCAAGGTCCGGGGAGAGCATCCACAATGCTTGGCGCCAGGCAGCCTTTGCCCAGAAGCCTCAGGCAAAGCAGTGGCTTGACGCGAGTGTGCTGTTCAGGACTCCTAGGACTCCTGGGGGCTCACCACGTCGCATGGAAAAACACTGTGTTCCCAATGTGTCTTCTTGGGCGACCTCACCAAAAAGAGATACCTTAGGCAATTGGGACTGGTTCCCTGCATGAAGGAGGAAAGGCAACACTCTGCTCTCTTCGCTGCCCACCTATTTGGCCAAGCGTTCCAAAGTCCTCCCGGACTCCGGCCTAGCAGCTCCTAGGTGGAATGCAGACGGTCCGCACTGCTGAACCACTGCTGCGATGAGGAAACACTGTGTTTACGGTTCCTACTGGGAACCCTTACCTGCCGTGTCTCTGTGGGAGCAGAAGGTCGACTTCAGAGGCAGCCAGACAAACGTACAGTTTGCCCTTTCAACGCTACCTGGGGTTCTGTAAGACACGCGGACACTGTTGTCTATCCCCAGAAATTATATCCTCGAAGCCCTTCAGCCCATGCAGGGGCACCTGGGTGCCCAAATTTTCTCCGGGAAGCGCCAGGGTGCTGGTTGCGTCTCTTTCTCGTGGTCCAAAACTACAGACACATGTGCTGGGATCCATGTTGATATTGGTTCCCTAAAGCCAGGAGCATTACTTTCCCAGTGGGAGAGCTGAAAGGGCGGCCTCAAAGTGTGCTGAGAACCAGTGCGGTTGCTCGTGCTCTCTTCACCGTTAGAACGGCTTGGCGAAGGGCAAGGCAGTGTGACTGGAGAAACCCTCTCTCTTCTCCTCCGTGCAGGAGGCTTTCCTGGCGCCCCATGTCCCTAAAGGGAACACTCTACTGTTCCACAAGGACCAAAGTAAGGTTAGGGATTCCGTCCATGAATGGACTCGTGCAGAGTTTGGCCAGGACACCTTAAGCATGTAGTGCATGAAAGTTAGCATGCCCCTCTGGAGGCTGCTGCTGCCTCAGCATATGCCTTGGAAGAACACTGGGTGGCGGAAGTGTTCTTGGGGCCCTGCGCCTCTGTCCACTATAAAAGTGCCCGGGTTCATCTCTGTGAATGCAGAGTGAGCCGCAACAGCCAGTTCTCTTTGCCGGAAAACTTCCTGACCAAAACATTCAAAAGTGCCCCTGAGCAGAGCTGTAAAAGTTCGTACGTGGACCGTCAGGGCTCTCAGTGCGGAAGCTGAGGAGCAATAGGAAACAAGGTGCGCAGTGTCCCTTCTGAGTGTTCTTCACCTGTCGGCACTTTCTGGCAAGCCGTGACTCGACTTTAGAGGCAGTCTTGCAAACCGACAGTTTGCCCCTGAACACTGCTAGCCTTCTGGCAGGTTCAGGGCACCGCACACTGATCACGAAGTACAAACAACCAAGGTCCGGGCAGAGCATCCACAATGCTTGGCGCCAGGCAGCCTTTGCCCAGAAGCCTCAGGCAAAGCAGTGGCTTGACGCGAGTGTGCTGTTCAGGACTCCTAGGACTCCTGGGGCTCACCACGTCGCATGGAAAAACACTGTGTTCCCAATGTGTCTTCTTGGGCGACCTCACCAAAAAGAGATACCTTAGACAATTGGGACTGGTTCCCTGCATGAAGGAGGAAAGGCAACACTCTGCTCTCTTCGCTGCCCACCTATTTGGCCAAGCGTTCCAAAGTCCTCCCGGACTTCGGCCTAGCAGCTCCTAGGTGGAATGCAGACGGTCCGCACTGCTGAACCACTGCTGCGATGAGGAAACACTGTGTTTACGGTTCCTACTGGGAACCCTTACCTGCCGTGTCTCTGTGGGAACAGAAGGTCGACTTCAGAGGCAGCCAGACAAACGTACAGTTTGCCCTTTCAACGCTACCTGTGGTTTTGTAAGACAGGCGCACACTGTTGCCTATCCCCAGAAATTAAATCCTCGAAGCCCTTCAGCCCATGCAGGAGCACCTGGGTGCCCAAATTTTCTCCGGGAAGCGCCAGGGTGCTGGTTGCGTCTCTTTCTCGTGGTCCAAAACTACAGAGACATGTGCTGGGTTCCATGTTGATATTGGTTCCCTAAAGCCAGGAGCATTACCTTCCCAGTGGGAGAGCTGAAAGGGCGGCCTCAAAGTGTGCTGAGAACCAGTGCGGTTGCTCGTGCTCTCTTCACCGTTAGAACGGCTTGGCGAAGGGCAAGGCAGTGTGACTGGAGAAACCCTCTCTCTTCTCCTCCGTGCAGGAGGCTTTCCTGGCGCCCCATGTCCCTAAAGGGAACACTCTACTGTTCCACAAGGACCAAAGTAAGGTTAGGGATTCCATCCATGAATGGACTCGTGCAGAGTTTGGCCAGGACACCTTAAGCATGTAGTGCATGAAAGTTAGCATGCCCCTCTGGAGGCTGCTGCTGCCTCAGCATATGCCTTGGAAGAACACTGGGTGGCGGAAGTGTTCTTGGGGCCCTGCGCCTCTGTCCACTCTAAAAGTGCCCCGGTTCATCTCTGTGAATGCAGAGTGAGCCGCAACAGCCTGTTCTCTTTGCCGGATAACTTCCTGACCAAAACATTCAAAAGTGCCCCTGAGCAGAGCTGTAAAAGTTCGTACGTGGATCGTCAGGGCTCTCAGTGCTGAGGCTGAGGAGCAATAGGAAACAAGGTGCGCAGTGTCCCTTCTGGGTGTTCTTCACCTGTCGACACTTTCTGGCAAGCCGTGACTCGACTTTAGAGGCAGGCTTGCAAACCCACAGTTTGCCCCTGAACACTGCTAGGCTTCTGGCAGGTTCAGGGCACCGCACACTGATCACGAAGTACAAAGAATCAAGGTCCGGGGAGAGCATCCACAATGCTTGGCGCCAGGCAGCCTTTGCCCAGAAGCCTCAGGCAAAGCAGTGGCTTGACGCGAGTGTGCTGTTCAGGACTCCTAGGACTCCTGGGGGCTCACCACGTCGCATGGAAAAACACTGTGTTCCCAATGTGTCTTCTTGGGCGACCTCACCAAAAAGAGATACCTTAGGCAATTGGGACTGGTTCCCTGCATGAAGGAGGAAAGGCAACACTCTGCTCTCTTCGCTGCCCACCTATTTGGCCAAGCGTTCCAAAGTCCTCCCGGACTCCGGCCTAGCAGCTCCTAGGTGGAATGCAGACGGTCCGCACTGCTGAACCACTGCTGCGATGAGGAAACACTGTGTTTACGGTTCCTACTGGGAACCCTTACCTGCCGTGTCTCTGTGGGAACAGAAGGTCGACTTCAGAGGCAGCCAGACAAACGTACAGTTTGCCCTTTCAACGCTACCTGGGGTTCTGTAAGACACGCGGACACTGTTGTCTATCCCCAGAAATTATATCCTCGAAGCCCTTCAGCCCATGCAGGACCACCTGGGTGCCCAAATTTTCTCCGGGAAGCGCCAGGGTGCGGGTTGCGTCTCTTTCTCGTGGTCCAAAACTACAGACACATGTGCTGGGATCCATGTTGATATTGGTTCCCTAAAGCCAGGAGCATTACTTTCCCAGTGGGAGAGCTGAAAGGGCGGCCTCAAAGTGTGCTGAGAACCAGTGCGGTTGCTCGTGCTCTCTTCACCGTTAGAACGGCTTGGCGAAGGGCAAGGCAGTGTGACTGGAGAAACCCTCTCTCTTCTCCTCCGTGCAGGAGGCTTTCCTGGCGCCCCATGTCCCTAAAGGGAACACTCTACTGTTCCACAAGGACCAAAGTAAGGTTAGGGATTCCGTCCATGAATGGACTCGTGCAGAGTTTGGCCAGGACACCTTAAGCATGTAGTGCATGAAAGTTAGCATGCCCCTCTGGAGGCTGCTGCTGCCTCAGCATATGCCTTGGAAGAACACTGGGTGGCGGAAGTGTTCTTGGGGCCCTGCGCCTCTGTCCACTATAAAAGTGCCCGGGTTCATCTCTGTGAATGCAGAGTGAGCCGCAACAGCCAGTTCTCTTTGCCGGAAAACTTCCTGACCAAAACATTCAAAAGTGCCCCTGAGCAGAGCTGTAAAAGTTCGTACGTGGACCGTCAGGGCTCTCAGTGCGGAAGCTGAGGAGCAATAGGAAACAAGGTGCGCAGTGTCCCTTCTGAGTGTTCTTCACCTGTCGGCACTTTCTGGCAAGCCGTGACTCGACTTTAGAGGCAGTCTTGCAAACCGACAGTTTGCCCCTGAACACTGCTAGGCTTCTGGCAGGTTCAGGGCACCGCACACTGATCACGAAGTACAAAGAACCAAGGTCCGGGGAGAGCATCCACAATGCTTGGCGCCAGGCAGCCTTTGCCCAGAAGCCTCAGGCAAAGCAGTGGCTTGACGCGAGTGTGCTGTTCAGGACTCCTAGGACTCCTGGGGGCTCACCACGTCGCATGGAAAAACACTGTGTTCCCAATGTGTCTTCTTGGGCGACCTCACCAAAAAGAGATACCTTAGGCAATTGGGACTGGTTCCCTGCATGAAGGAGGAAAGGCAACACTCTGCTCTCTTCGCTGCCCACCTATTTGGCCAAGCGTTCCAAAGTCCTCCCGGACTCCGGCCTAGCAGCTCCTAGGTGGAATGCAGACGGTCCGCACTGCTGAACCACTGCTGCGATGAGGAAACACTGTGTTTACGGTTCCTACTGGGAACCCTTACCTGCCGTGTCTCTGTGGGAGCAGAAGGTCGACTTCAGAGGCAGCCAGACAAACGTACAGTTTGCCCTTTCAACGCTACCTGGGGTTTTGTAAGACAGGCGCACACTGTTGCCTATCCCCAGAAATTAAATCCTCGAAGCCCTTCAGCCCATGCAGGAGCACCTGGGTGCCCAAATTTTCTCCGGGAAGCGCCAGGGTGCTGGTTGCGTCTCTTTCTCGTGGTCCAAAACTACAGAGACATGTGCTGGGTTCCATGTTGATATTGGTTCCCTAAAGCCAGGAGCATTACCTTCCCAGTGGGAGAGCTGAAAGGGCGGCCTCAAAGTGTGCTGAGAACCAGTGCGGTTGCTCGTGCTCTCTTCACCGTTAGAACGGCTTGGCGAAGGGCAAGGCAGTGTGACTGGAGAAACCCTCTCTCTTCTCCTCCGTGCAGGAGGCTTTCCTGGCGCGCCATGTCCCTAAAGGGAACACTCTACTGTTCCACAAGGACCAAAGTAAGGTTAGGGATTCCATCCATGAATGGACTCGTGCAGAGTTTGGCCAGGACACCTTAAGCATGTAGTGCATGAAAGTTAGCATGCCCCTCTGGAGGCTGCTGCTGCCTCAGCATATGCCTTGAAAGAACACTGGGTGGCGGAAGTGTTCTTGGGGCCCTGCGCCTCTGTCCACTCTAAAAGTGCCCGGGTTCATCTCTGTGAATGCAGAGTGAGCCGCAACAGCCTGTTCTCTTTGCCGGATAACTTCCTGACCAAAACATTCAAAAGTGCCCCTGAGCAGAGCTGTAACAGTTCGTACGTGGATCGTCAGGGCTCTCAGTGCTGAGGCTGAGGAGCAATAGGAAACAAGGTGCGCAGTGTCCCTTCTGGGTGTTCTTCACCTGTCGGCCCTTTCTGGCAAGCCGTGACTCGACTTTAGAGGCAGGCTTGCAAACCCACAGTTTGCCCCTGAACACTGCTAGGCTTCTGGCAGGTTCAGGGCACCGCACACTGATCACGAAGTACAAAGAATCAAGGTCCGGGGAGAGCATCCACAATGCTTGGCGCCAGGCAGCCTTTGCCCAGAAGCCTCAGGCAAAGCAGTGGCTTGACGCGAGTGTGCTGTTCAGGACTCCTAGGACTCCTGGGGGCTCACCACGTCGCATGGAAAAACACTGTGTTCCCAATGTGTCTTCTTGGGCGACCTCACCAAAAAGAGATACCTTAGGCAATTGGGACTGGTTCCCTGCATGAAGGAGGAAAGGCAACACTCTGCTCTCTTCGCTGCCCACCTATTTGGCCAAGCGTTCCAAAGTCCTCCCGGAGTTCGGCCTAGCAGCTCCTAGGTGGAATGCAGACGGTCCGCACTGCTGAACCACTGCTGCGATGAGGAAACACTGTGTTTACGGTTCCTACTGGGAACCCTTACCTGCCGTGTCTCTGTGGGAGCAGAAGGTCGACTTCAGAGGCAGCCAGACAAACGTACAGTTTGCCCTTTCAACGCTACCTGGGGTTTTGTAAGACAAGCGGACACTGTTGCCTATCCCCAGAAATTATATCCTCGAAGCCCTTCAGCCCATGCAGGAGCACCTGGGTGCCCAAATTTTCTCCGGGAAGCGCCAGGGTGCTGCTTGCGTCTCTTTCTCGTGGTCCAAAACTACAGAGAAATGTGCTGGGTTCCAGGTTGATATTGGTTCCCTAAAGCCAGGAGCATTACTTTCCCAGTGGGAGAGCTGAAAGGGCGGCCTCAAAGTGTGCTGAGAACCAGTGCGGTTGCTCGTGCTCTCTTCACCGTTAGAACGGCTTGGCGAAGGGCAAGGCAGTGTGACTGGAGAAACCCTCTCTCTTCTCCTCCGTGCAGGAGGCTTTCCTGGCGCCCCATGTCCCTAAAGGGAACACTCTACTGTTCCACAAGGACCAAAGTAAGGTTAGGGATTCCGTCCATGAATGGACTCGTGCAGAGTTTGGCCAGGACACCTTAAGCATGTAGTGCATGAAAGTTAGCATGCCCCTCTGGAGGCTGCTGCTGCCTCAGCATATGCCTTGGAAGAACACTGGGTGGCGGAAGTGTTCTTGGGGCCCTGCGCCTCTGTCCACTCTAAAAGTGCCCGGGTTCATCTCTGTGAATGCAGAGTGAGCCGCAACAGCCAGTTCTCTTTGCCGGAAAACTTCCTGACCAAAACATTCAAAAGTGCCCCTGAGCAGAGCTGTAAAAGTTCGTACGTGGACCGTCAGGGCTCTCAGTGCGGAAGCTGAGGAGCAATAGGAAACAAGGTGCGCAGTGTCCCTTCTGAGTGTTCTTCACCTGTCGGCACTTTCTGGCAAGCCGTGACTCGACTTTAGAGGCAGTCTTGCAAACCGACAGTTTGCCCCTGAACACTGCTAGGCTTCTGGCAGGTTCAGGGCACCGCACACTGATCACGAAGTACAAAGAACCAAGGTCCGGGGAGAGCATCCACAATGCTTGGCGCCAGGCAGCCTTTGCCCAGAAGCCTCAGGCAAAGCAGTGGCTTGACGCGAGTGTGCTGTTCAGGACTCCTAGGACTCCTGGGGGCTCACCACGTCGCATGGAAAAACACTGTGTTCCCAATGTGTCTTCTTGGGCGACCTCACCAAAAAGAGATACCTTAGGCAATTGGGACTGGTTCCCTGCATGAAGGAGGAAAGGCAACACTCTGCTCTCTTCGCTGCCCACCTATTTGGCCAAGCGTTCCAAAGTCCTCCCGGACTCCGGCCTAGCAGCTCCTAGGTGGAATGCAGACGGTCCGCACTGCTGAACCACTGCTGCGATGAGGAAACACTGTGTTTACGGTTCCTACTGGGAACCCTTACCTGCCGTGTCTCTGTGGGAGCAGAAGGTCGACTTCAGAGGCAGCCAGACAAACGTACAGTTTGCCCTTTCAACGCTACCTGGGGTTTTGTAAGACAGGCGCACACTGTTGCCTATCCCCAGAAATTAAATCCTCGAAGCCCTTCAGCCCATGCAGGAGCACCTGGGTGCCCAAATTTTCTCCGGGAAGCGCCAGGGTGCTGGTTGCGTCTCTTTCTCGTGGTCCAAAACTACAGAGACATGTGCTGGGTTCCATGTTGATATTGGTTCCCTAAAGCCAGGAGCATTACCTTCCCAGTGGGAGAGCTGAAAGGGCGGCCTCAAAGTGTGCTGAGAACCAGTGCGGTTGCTCGTGCTCTCTTCACCGTTAGAACGGCTTGGCGAAGGGCAAGGCAGTGTGACTGGAGAAACCCTCTCTCTTCTCCTCCGTGCAGGAGGCTTTCCTGGCGCGCCATGTCCCTAAAGGGAACACTCTACTGTTCCACAAGGACCAAAGTAAGGTTAGGGATTCCATCCATGAATGGACTCGTGCAGAGTTTGGCCAGGACACCTTAAGCATGTAGTGCATGAAAGTTAGCATGCCCCTCTGGAGGCTGCTGCTGCCTCAGCATATGCCTTGGAAGAACACTGGGTGGCGGAAGTGTTCTTGGGGCCCTGCGCCTCTGTCCACTCTAAAAGTGCCCGGGTTCATCTCTGTGAATGCAGAGTGAGCCGCAACAGCCAGTTCTCTTTGCCGGAAAACTTCCTGACCAAAACATTCAAAAGTGCCCCTGAGCAGAGCTGTAAAAGTTCGTACGTGGACCGTCAGGGCTCTCAGTGCGGAAGCTGAGGAGCAATAGGAAACAAGGTGCGCAGTGTCCCTTCTGAGTGTTCTTCACCTGTCGGCACTTTCTGGCAAGCCGTGACTCGACTTTAGAGGCAGTCTTGCAAACCGACAGTTTGCGCCTGAACACTGCTAGCCTTCTGGCAGGTTCAGGGCACCGCACACTGATCACGAAGTACAAACAACCAAGGCCCGGGGAGAGCATCCACAATGCTTGACGCCAGGCAGCCTTTGCCCAGAAGCCTCAGGCAAAGCAGTGGCTTGACGCGAGTGTGCTGTTCAGGACTCCTAGGACTCCTGGGGGCTCACCACGTCGCATGGAAAAACACTGTGTTCCCAATGTGTCTTCTTGGGCGACCTCACCAAAAAGAGATACCTTAGGCAATTGGGACTGGTTCCCTGCATGAAGGAGGAAAGGCAACACTCTGCTCTCTTCGCTGCCCACCTATTTGGCCAAGCGTTCCAAAGTCCTCCCGGACTCCGGCCTAGCAGCTCCTAGGTGGAATGCAGACTGTCCGCACTGCTGAACCACTGCTGCGATGAGGAAACACTGTGTTTACGGTTCCTACTGGGAACCCTTACCTGCCGTGTCTCTGTGGGAACAGAAGGTCGACTTCAGAGGCAGCCAGACAAACGTACAGTTTGCCCTTTCAACGCTACCTGGGGTTCTGTAAGACACGCGGACACTGTTGTCTATCCCCAGAAATTATATCCTCGAAGCCCTTCAGCCCATGCAGGAGCACCTGGGTGCCCAAATTTTCTCCGGGAAGCGCCAGGGTGCTGGTTGCGTCTCTTTCTCGTGGTCCAAAACTACAGACACATGTGCTGGGATCCATGTTGATATTGGTTCCCTAAAGCCAGGAGCATTACTTTCCCAGTGGGAGAGCTGAAAGGGCGGCCTCAAAGTGTGCTGAGAACCAGTGCGGTTGTTCGTGCTCTCTTCACCGTTAGAACGGCTTGGCGAAGGGCAAGGCAGTGTGACTGGAGAAACCCTGTCTCTTCTCCTCTGTGCAGGAGGCTTTCCTGGCGCCCCATGTCCCTAAAGGGAACACTCTACTGTTCCACAAGGACCAAAGTAAGGTTAGGGATTCCGTCCATGAATGGACTCGTGCAGAGTTTGGCCAGGACACCTTAAGCATGTAGTGCATGAAAGTTAGCATGCCCCTCTGGAGGCTGCTGCTGCCTCAGCATATGCCTTGGAAGAACACTGGGTGGCGGAAGTGTTCTTGGGGCCCTGCGCCTCTGTCCACTCTAAAAGTGCCCCGGTTCATCTCTGTGAATGCAGAGTGAGCCGCAACAGCCTGTTCTCTTTGCCGGATAACTTCCTGACCAAAACATTCAAAAGTGCCCCTGAGCAGAGCTGTAACAGTTCGTACGTGGATCGTCAGGGCTCTCAGTGCTGAGGCTGAGGAGCAATAGGAAACAAGGTGCGCAGTGTCCCTTCTGGGTGTTCTTCACCTGTCGGCACTTTCTGGCAAGCCGTGACTCGACTTTAGAGGCAGGCTTGCAAACCCACAGTTTGCCCCTGAACACTGCTAGGCTTCTGGCAGGTTCAGGGCACCGCACACTGATCACGAAGTACAAAGAATCAAGGTCCGGGGAGAGCATCCACAATGCTTGGCGCCAGGCAGCCTTTGCCCAGAAGCCTCAGGCAAAGCAGTGGCTTGACGCGAGTGTGCTGTTCAGGACTCCTAGGACTCCTGGGGGCTCACCACGTCGCATGGAAAAACACTGTGTTCCCAATGTGTCTTCTTGGGCGACCTCACCAAAAAGAGATACCTTAGGCAATTGGGACTGGTTCCCTGCATGAAGGAGGAAAGGCAACACTCTGCTCTCTTCGCTGCCCACCTATTTGGCCAAGCGTTCCAAAGTCCTCCCGGACTCCGGCCTAGCAGCTCCTAGGTGGAATGCAGACGGTCCGCACTGCTGAACCACTGCTGCGATGAGGAAACACTGTGTTTACGGTTCCTACTGGGAACCCTTACCTGCCGTGTCTCTGTGGGAGCAGAAGGTCGACTTCAGAGGCAGCCAGACAAACGTACAGTTTGCCCTTTCAACGCTACCTGGGGTTCTGTAAGACACGCGGACACTGTTGTCTATCCCCAGAAATTATATCCTCGAAGCCCTTCAGCCCATGCAGGAGCACCTGGGTGCCCAAATTTTCTCCGGGAAGCGCCAGGGTGCTGGTTGCGTCTCTTTCTCGTGGTCCAAAACTACAGACACATGTGCTGGGATCCATGTTGATATTGGTTCCCTAAAGCCAGGAGCATTACTTTCCCAGTGGGAGAGCTGAAAGGGCGGCCTCAAAGTGTGCTGAGAACCAGTGCGGTTGCTCGTGCTCTCTTCACCGTTAGAACGGCTTGGCGAAGGGCAAGGCAGTGTGACTGGAGAAACCCTCTCTCTTCTCCTCCGTGCAGGAGGCTTTCCTGGCGCCCCATGTCCCTAAAGGGAACACTCTACTGTTCCACAAGGACCAAAGTAAGGTTAGGGATTCCGTCCATGAATGGACTCGTGCAGAGTTTGGCCAGGACACCTTAAGCATGTAGTGCATGAAAGTTAGCATGCCCCTCTGGAGGCTGCTGCTGCCTCAGCATATGCCTTGGAAGAACACTGGGTGGCGGAAGTGTTCTTGGGGCCCTGCGCCTCTGTCCACTCTAAAAGTGCCCGGGTTCATCTCTGTGAATGCAGAGTGAGCCGCAACAGCCAGTTCTCTTTGCCGGAAAACTTCCTGACCAAAACATTCAAAAGTGCCCCTGAGCAGAGCTGTAAAAGTTCGTACGTGGACCGTCAGGGCTCTCAGTGCGGAAGCTGAGGAGCAATAGGAAACAAGGTGCGCAGTGTCCCTTCTGAGTGTTCTTCACCTGTCGGCACTTTCTGGCAAGCCGTGACTCGACTTTAGAGGCAGTCTTGCAAACCGACAGTTTGCGCCTGAACACTGCTAGCCTTCTGGCAGGTTCAGGGCACCGCACACTGATCACGAAGTACAAAGAACCAAGGTCCGGGGAGAGCATCCACAATGCTTGGCGCCAGGCAGCCTTTGCCCAGAAGCCTCAGGCAAAGCAGTGGCTTGACGCGAGTGTGCTGTTCAGGACTCCTAGGACTCCTGGGGGCTCACCACGTCGCATGGAAAAACACTGTGTTCCCAATGTGTCTTCTTGGGCGACCTCACCAAAAAGAGATACCTTAGGCAATTGGGACTGGTTCCCTGCATGAAGGAGGAAAGGCAACACTCTGCTCTCTTCGCTGCCCACCTATTTGGCCAAGCGTTCCAAAGTCCTCCCGGACTCCGGCCTAGCAGCTCCTAGGTGGAATGCAGACGGTCCGCACTGCTGAACCACTGCTGCGATGAGGAAACACTGTGTTTACGGTTCCTACTGGGAACCCTTACCTGCCGTGTCTCTGTGGGAGCAGAAGGTCGACTTCAGAGGCAGCCAGACAAACGTACAGTTTGCCCTTTCAACGCTACCTGGGGTTTTGTAAGACACGCGGACACTGTTGCCTATCCCCAGAAATTATATCCTCGAAGCCCTTCAGCCCATGCAGGAGCACCTGGGTGCCCAAATTTTCTCCGGGAAGCGCCAGGGTGCTGGTTGCGTCTCTTTCTCGTGGTCCAAAACTACAGACACATGTGCTGGGTTCCATGTTGATATTGGTTCCCTAAAGCCAGGAGCATTACCTTCCCAGTGGGAGAGCTGAAAGGGCGGCCTCAAAGTGTGCTGAGAACCAGTGCGGTTGTTCGTGCTCTCTTCATCGTTAGAACGGCTTGGCGAAGGGCAAGGCAGTGTGACTGGAGAAACCCTCTCTCTTCTCCTCCGTGCAGGAGGCTTTCCTGGCGCCCCATGTCCCTAAAGGGAACACTCTACTGTTCCACAAGGACCAAAGTAAGGTTAGGGATTCCATCCATGAATGGACTCGTGCAGAGTTTGGCCAGGACACCTTAAGCATGTAGTGCATGAAAGTTAGCATGCCCCTCTGGAGGCTGCTGCTGCCTCAGCATATGCCTTGGAAGAACACTGGGTGGCGGAAGTGTTCTTGGGGCCCTGCGCCTCTGTCCACTCTAAAAGTGCCCCGGTTCATCTCTGTGAATGCAGAGTGAGCCGCAACAGCCTGTTCTCTTTGCCGGATAACTTCCTGACCAAAACATTCAAAAGTGCCCCTGAGCAGAGCTGTAACAGTTCGTACGTGGATCGTCAGGGCTCTCAGTGCTGAGGCTGAGGAGCAATAGGAAACAAGGTGCGCAGTGTCCCTTCTGGGTGTTCTTCACCTGTCGGCACTTTCTGGCAAGCCGTGACTCGACTTTAGAGGCAGGCTTGCAAACCCACAGTTTGCCCCTGAACACTGCTAGGCTTCTGGCAGGTTCAGGGCACCGCACACAGATCACGAAGTACAAAGAATCAAGGTCCGGGGAGAGCATCCACAATGCTTGGCGCCAGGCAGCCTTTGCCCAGAAGCCTCAGGCAAAGCAGTGGCTTGACGCGAGTGTGCTGTTCAGGACTCCTAGGACTCCTGGGGGCTCACCACGTCGCATGGAAAAACACTGTGTTCCCAATGTGTCTTCTTGGGCGACCTCACCAAAAAGAGATACCTTAGGCAATTGGGACTGGTTCCCTGCATGAAGGAGGAAAGGCAACACTCTGCTCTCTTCGCTGCCCACCTATTTGGCCAAGCGTTCCAAAGTCCTCCCGGACTCCGGCCTAGCAGCTCCTAGGTGGAATGCAGACGGTCCGCACTGCTGAACCACTGCTGCGATGAGGAAACACTGTGTTTACGGTTCATACTGGGAACCCTTACCTGCCGTGTCTCTGTGGGAGCAGAAGGTCGACTTCAGAGGCAGCCAGACAAACGTACAGTTTGCCCTTTCAACGCTACCTGGGGTTCTGTAAGACACGCGGACACTGTTGTCTATCCCCAGAAATTATATCCTCGAAGCCCTTCAGCCCATGCAGGAGCACCTGGGTGCCCAAATTTTCTCCGGGAAGCGCCAGGGTGCTGGTTGCGTCTCTTTCTCGTGGTCCAAAACTACAGACACATGTGCTGGGATCCATGTTGATATTGGTTCCCTAAAGCCAGGAGCATTACTTTCCCAGTGGGAGAGCTGAAAGGGCGGCCTCAAAGTGTGCTGAGAACCAGTGCGGTTGCTCGTGCTCTCTTCACCGTTAGAACGGCTTGGCGAAGGGCAAGGCAGTGTGACTGGAGAAACCCTCTCTCTTCTCCTCCGTGCAGGAGGCTTTCCTGGCGCCCCATGTCCCTAAAGGGAACACTCTACTGTTCCACAAGGACCAAAGTAAGGTTAGGGATTCCGTCCATGAATGGACTCGAGCAGAGTTTGGCCAGGACACCTTAAGCATGTAGTGCATGAAAGTTAGCATGCCCCTCTGGAGGCTGCTGCTGCCTCAGCATATGCCTTGGAAGAACACTGGGTGGCGGAAGTGTTCTTGGGGCCCTGCGCCTCTGTCCACTCTAAAAGTGCCCGGGTTCATCTCTGTGAATGCAGAGTGAGCCGCAACAGCCAGTTCTCTTTGCCGGAAAACTTCCTGACCAAAACATTCAAAAGTGCCCCTGAGCAGAGCTGTAAAAGTTCGTACGTGGACCGTCAGGGCTCTCAGTGCGGAAGCTGAGGAGCAATAGGAAACAAGGTGCGCTGTGTCCCTTCTGGGTGTTCTTCACCTGTCGGCACTTTCTGGCAAGCCGTGACTCGACTTTAGAGGCAGTCTTGCAAACCGACAGTTTGCCCCTGAACACTGCTAGGCTTCTGGCAGGTTCAGGGCACCGCACACTGATCACGAAGTACAAAGAACCAAGGTCCGGGGAGAGCATCCACAATGCTTGGCGCCAGGCAGCCTTTGCCCAGAAGCCTCAGGCAAAGCAGTGGCTTGACGCGAGTGTGCTGTTCAGGACTCCTAGGACTCCTGGGGGCTCACCACGTCGCATGGAAAAACACTGTGTTCCCAATGTGTCTTCTTGGGCGACCTCACCAAAAAGAGATACCTTAGGCAATTGGGACTGGTTCCCTGCATGAAGGAGGAAAGGCAACACTCTGCTCTCTTCGCTGCCCACCTATTTGGCCAAGCGTTCCAAAGTCCTCCCGGACTCCGGCCTAGCAGCTCCTAGGTGGAATGCAGACGGTCCGCACTGCTGAACCACTGCTGCGATGAGGAAACACTGTGTTTACGGTTCCTACTGGGAACCCTTACCTGCCGTGTCTCTGTGGGAGCAGAAGGTCGACTTCAGAGGCAGCCAGACAAACGTACAGTTTGCCCTTTCAACGCTACCTGGGGTTTTGTAAGACACGCGGACACTGTTGCCTATCCCCAGAAATTATATCCTCGAAGCCCTTCAACCCATGCAGGAGCACCTGGGTGCCCAAATTTTCTCCGGGAAGCGCCAGGGTGCTGGTTGCGTCTCTTTCTCGTGGTCCAAAACTACAGACACATGTGCTGGGTTCCATGTTGATATTGGTTCCCTAAAGCCAGGAGCATTACCTTCCCAGTGGGAGAGCTGAAAGGGCGGCCTCAAAGTGTGCTGAGAACCAGTGCGGTTGCTCGTGCTCTCTTCACCGTTAGAACGGCTTGGCGAAGGGCAAGGCAGTGTGACTGGAGAAACCCTCTCTCTTCTCCTCCGTGCAGGAGGCTTTCCTGGCGCCCCATGTCCCTAAAGGGAACACTCTACTGTTCCACAAGGACCAAAGTAAGGTTAGGGATTCCGTCCATGAATGGACTCGTGCAGAGTTTGGCCAGGACACCTTAAGCATGTAGTGCATGAAAGTTAGCATGCCCCTCTGGAGGCTGCTGCTGCCTCAGCATATGCCTTGGAAGAACACTGGGTGGCGGAAGTGTTCTTGGGGCCCTGCGCCTCTGTCCACTCTAAAAGTGCCCCGGTTCATCTCTGTGAATGCAGAGTGAGCCGCAACAGCCTGTTCTCTTTGCCGGATAACTTCCTGACCAAAACATTCAAAAGTGCCCCTGAGCAGAGCTGTAACAGTTCGTACGTGGATCGTCAGGGCTCTCAGTGCTGAGGCTGAGGAGCAATAGGAAACAAGGTGCGCAGTGTCCCTTCTGGGTGTTCTTCACCTGTCGGCACTTTCTGGCAAGCCGTGACTCGACTTTAGAGGCAGGCTTGCAAACCCACAGTTTGCCCCTGAACACTGCTAGGCTTCTGGCAGGTTCAGGGCACCGCACACTGATCACGAAGTACAAAGAATCAAGGTCCGGGGAGAGCATCCACAATGCTTGGCGCCAGGCAGCCTTTGCCCAGAAGCCTCAGGCAAAGCAGTGGCTTGACGCGAGTGTGCTGTTCAGGACTCCTAGGACTCCTGGGGGCTCACCACGTCGCATGGAAAAACACTGTGTTCCCAATGTGTCTTCTTGGGCGACCTCACCAAAAAGAGATACCTTAGGCAATTGGGACTGGTTCCCTGCATGAAGGAGGAAAGGCAACACTCTGCTCTCTTCGCTGCCCACCTATTTGGCCAAGCGTTCCAAAGTCCTCCCGGACTCCGGCCTAGCAGCTCCTAGGTGGAATGCAGACTGTCCGCACTGCTGAACCACTGCTGCGATGAGGAAACACTGTGTTTACGGTTCCTACTGGGAACCCTTACCTGCCGTGTCTCTGTGGGAACAGAAGGTCGACTTCAGAGGCAGCCAGACAAACGTACAGTTTGCCCTTTCAACGCTACCTGGGGTTCTGTAAGACACGCGGACACTGTTGTCTATCCCCAGAAATTATATCCTCGAAGCCCTTCAGCCCATGCAGGAGCACCTGGGTGCCCAAATTTTCTCCGGGAAGCGCCAGGGTGCTGGTTGCGTCTCTTTCTCGTGGTCCAAAACTACAGACACATGTGCTGGGATCCATGTTGATATTGGTTCCCTAAAGCCAGGAGCATTACTTTCCCAGTGGGAGAGCTGAAAGGGCGGCCTCAAAGTGTGCTGAGAACCAGTGCGGTTGTTCGTGCTCTCTTCACCGTTAGAACGGCTTGGCGAAGGGCAAGGTAGTGTGACTGGAGAAACCCTGTCTCTTCTCCTCTGTGCAGGAGGCTTTCCTGGCGCCCCATGTCCCTAAAGGGAACACTCTACTGTTCCACAAGGACCAAAGTAAGGTTAGGGATTCCGTCCATGAATGGACTCGTGCAGAGTTTGGCCAGGACACCTTAAGCATGTAGTGCATGAAAGTTAGCATGCCCCTCTGGAGGCTGCTGCTGCCTCAGCATATGCCTTGGAAGAACACTGGGTGGCGGAAGTGTTCTTGGGGCCCTGCGCCTCTGTCCACTCTAAAAGTGCCCGGGTTCATCTCTGTGAATGCAGAGTGAGCCGCAACAGCCAGTTCTCTTTGCCGGAAAACTTCCTGACCAAAACATTCAAAAGTGCCCCTGAGCAGAGCTGTAAAAGTTCGTACGTGGACCGTCAGGGCTCTCAGTGCGGAAGCTGAGGAGCAATAGGAAACAAGGTGCGCAGTGTCCCTTCTGAGTGTTCTTCACCTGTCGGCACTTTCTGGCAAGCCGTGACTCGACTTTAGAGGCAGTCTTGCAAACCGACAGTTTGCCCCTGAACACTGCTAGGCTTCTGGCAGGTTCAGGGCACCGCACACTGATCACGAAGTACAAAGAACCAAGGTCCGGGGAGAGCATCCACAATGCTTGGCGCCAGGCAGCCTTTGCCCAGAAGCCTCAGGCAAAGCAGTGGCTTGACGCGAGTGTGCTGTTCAGGACTCCTAGGACTCCTGGGGGCTCACCACGTCGCATGGAAAAACACTGTGTTCCCAATGTGTCTTCTTGGGCGACCTCACCAAAAAGAGATACCTTAGGCAATTGGGACTGGTTCCCTGCATGAAGGAGGAAAGGCAACACTCTGCTCTCTTCGCTGCCCACCTATTTGGCCAAGCGTTCCAAAGTCCTCCCGGACTCCGGCCTAGCAGCTCCTAGGTGGAATGCAGACGGTCCGCACTGCTGAACCACTGCTGCGATGAGGAAACACTGTGTTTACGGTTCCTACTGGGAACCCTTACCTGCCGTGTCTCTGTGGGAGCAGAAGGTCGACTTCAGAGGCAGCCAGACAAACGTACAGTTTGCCCTTTCAACGCTACCTGTGGTTTTGTAAGACAGGCGCACACTGTTGCCTATCCCCAGAAATTAAATCCTCGAAGCCCTTCAGCCCATGCAGGAGCACCTGGGTGCCCAAATTTTCTCCGGGAAGCGCCAGGGTGCTGGTTGCGTCTCTTTCTCGTGGTCCAAAACTACAGAGACATGTGCTGGGTTCCATGTTGATATTGGTTCCCTAAAGCCAGGAGCATTACCTTCCCAGTGGGAGAGCTGAAAGGGCGGCCTCAAAGTGTGCTGAGAACCAGTGCGGTTGCTCGTGCTCTCTTCACCGTTAGAACGGCTTGGCGAAGGGCAAGGCAGTGTGACTGGAGAAACCCTCTCTCTTCTCCTCCGTGCAGGAGGCTTTCCTGGCGCCCCATGTCCCTAAAGGGAACACTCTACTGTTCCACAAGGACCAAAGTAAGGTTAGGGATTCCATCCATGAATGGACTCGTGCAGAGTTTGGCCAGGACACCTTAAGCATGTAGTGCATGAAAGTTAGCATGCCCCTCTGGAGGCTGCTGCTGCCTCAGCATATGCCTTGGAAGAACACTGGGTGGCGGAAGTGTTCTTGGGGCCCTGCGCCTCTGTCCACTCTAAAAGTGCCCCGGTTCATCTCTGTGAATGCAGAGTGAGCCGCAACAGCCTGTTCTCTTTGCCGGATAACTTCCTGACCAAAACATTCAAAAGTGCCCCTGAGCAGAGCTGTAACAGTTCGTACGTGGATCGTCAGGGCTCTCAGTGCTGAGGCTGAGGAGCAATAGGAAACAAGGTGCGCAGTGTCCCTTCTGGGTGTTCTTCACCTGTCGGCACTTTCTGGCAAGCCGTGACTCGACTTTAGAGGCAGGCTTGCAAACCCACAGTTTGCCCCTGAACACTGCTAGGCTTCTGGCAGGTTCAGGGCACCGCACACTGATCACGAAGTACAAAGAATCAAGGTCCGGGGAGAGCATCCACAATGCTTGGCGCCAGGCAGCCTTTGCCCAGAAGCCTCAGGCAAAGCAGTGGCTTGACGCGAGTGTGCTGTTCAGGACTCCTAGGACTCCTGGGGGCTCACCACGTCGCATGGAAAAACACTGTGTTCCCAATGTGTCTTCTTGGGCGACCTCACCAAAAAGAGATACCTTAGGCAATTGGGACTGGTTCCCTGCATGAAGGAGGAAAGGCAACACTCTGCTCTCTTCGCTGCCCACCTATTTGGCCAAGCGTTCCAAAGTCCTCCCGGACTCCGGCCTAGCAGCTCCTAGGTGGAATGCAGACGGTCCGCACTGCTGAACCACTGCTGCGATGAGGAAACACTGTGTTTACGGTTCCTACTGGGAACCCTTACCTGCCGTGTCTCTGTGGGAGCAGAAGGTCGACTTCAGAGGCAGCCAGACAAACGTACAGTTTGCCCTTTCAACGCTACCTGGGGTTCTGTAAGACACGCGGACACTGTTGTCTATCCCCAGAAATTATATCCTCGAAGCCCTTCAGCCCATGCAGGAGCACCTGGGTGCCCAAATTTTCTCCGGGAAGCGCCAGGGTGCTGGTTGCGTCTCTTTCTCGTGGTCCAAAACTACAGACACATGTGCTGGGATCCATGTTGATATTGGTTCCCTAAAGCCAGGAGCATTACTTTCCCAGTGGGAGAGCTGAAAGGGCGGCCTCAAAGTGTGCTGAGAACCAGTGCGGTTGCTCGTGCTCTCTTCACCGTTAGAACGGCTTGGCGAAGGGCAAGGCAGTGTGACTGGAGAAACCCTCTCTCTTCTCCTCCGTGCAGGAGGCTTTCCTGGCGCCCCATGTCCCTAAAGGGAACACTCTACTGTTCCACAAGGACCAAAGTAAGGTTAGGGATTCCGTCCATGAATGGACTCGTGCAGAGTTTGGCCAGGACACCTTAAGCATGTAGTGCATGAAAGTTAGCATGCCCCTCTGGAGGCTGCTGCTGCCTCAGCATATGCCTTGGAAGAACACTGGGTGGCGGAAGTGTTCTTGGGGCCCTGCGCCTCTGTCCACTCTAAAAGTGCCCGGGTTCATCTCTGTGAATGCAGAGTGAGCCGCAACAGCCAGTTCTCTTTGCCGGAAAACTTCCTGACCAAAACATTCAAAAGTGCCCCTGAGCAGAGCTGTAAAAGTTCGTACGTGGACCGTCAGGGCTCTCAGTGCGGAAGCTGAGGAGCAATAGGAAACAAGGTGCGCAGTGTCCCTTCTGAGTGTTCTTCACCTGTCGGCACTTTCTGGCAAGCCGTGACTCGACTTTAGAGGCAGTCTTGCAAACCGACAGTTTGCCCCTGAACACTGCTAGCCTTCTGGCAGGTTCAGGGCACCGCACACTGATCACGAAGTACAAAGAACCAAGGTCCGGGGAGAGCATCCACAATGCTTGGCGCCAGGCAGCCTTTGCCCAGAAGCCTCAGGCAAAGCAGTGGCTTGACGCGAGTGTGCTGTTCAGGACTCCTAGGACTCCTGGGGGCTCACCACGTCGCATGGAAAAACACTGTGTTCCCAATGTGTCTTCTTGGGCGACCTCACCAAAAAGAGATACCTTAGGCAATTGGGACTGGTTCCCTGCATGAAGGAGGAAAGGCAACACTCTGCTCTCTTCGCTGCCCACCTATTTGGCCAAGCGTTCCAAAGTCCTCCCGGACTCCGGCCTAGCAGCTCCTAGGTGGAATGCAGACGGTCCGCACTGCTGAACCACTGCTGCGATGAGGAAACACTGTGTTTACGGTTCCTACTGGGAACCCTTACCTGCCGTGTCTCTGTGGGAGCAGAAGGTCGACTTCAGAGGCAGCCAGACAAACGTACAGTTTGCCCTTTCAACGCTACCTGGGGTTTTGTAAGACACGCGGACACTGTTGCCTATCCCCAGAAATTATATCCTCGAAGCCCTTCAGCCCATGCAGGAGCACCTGGGTGCCCAAATTTTCTCCGGGAAGCGCCAGGGTGCTGGTTGCGTCTCTTTCTCGTGGTCCAAAACTACAGACACATGTGCTGGGTTCCATGTTGATATTGGTTCCCTAAAGCCAGGAGCATTACCTTCCCAGTGGGAGAGCTGAAAGGGCGGCCTCAAAGTGTGCTGAGAACCAGTGCGGTTGCTCGTGCTCTCTTCACCGTTAGAACGGCTTGGCGAAGGGCAAGGCAGTGTGACTGGAGAAACCCTCTCTCTTCTCCTCCGTGCAGGAGGCTTTCCTGGCGCCCCATGTCCCTAAAGGGAACACTCTACTGTTCCACAAGGACCAAAGTAAGGTTAGGGATTCCATCCATGAATGGACTCGTGCAGAGTTTGGCCAGGACACCTTAAGCATGTAGTGCATGAAAGTTAGCATGCCCCTCTGGAGGCTGCTGCTGCCTCAGCATATGCCTTGGAAGAACACTGGGTGGCGGAAGTGTTCTTGGGGCCCTGCGCCTCTGTCCACTCTAAAAGTGCCCCGGTTCATCTCTGTGAATGCAGAGTGAGCCGCAACAGCCTGTTCTCTTTGCCGGATAACTTCCTGACCAAAACATTCAAAAGTGCCCCTGAGCAGAGCTGTAACAGTTCGTACGTGGATCGTCAGGGCTCTCAGTGCTGAGGCTGAGGAGCAATAGGAAACAAGGTGCGCAGTGTCCCTTCTGGGTGTTCTTCACCTGTCGGCACTTTCTGGCAAGCCGTGACTCGACTTTAGAGGCAGGCTTGCAAACCCACAGTTTGCCCCTGAACACTGCTAGGCTTCTGGCAGGTTCAGGGCACCGCACACTGATCACGAAGTACAAAGAATCAAGGTCCGGGGAGAGCATCCACAATGCTTGGCGCCAGGCAGCCTTTGCCCAGAAGCCTCAGGCAAAGCAGTGGCTTGACGCGAGTGTGCTGTTCAGGACTCCTAGGACTCCTGGGGGCTCACCACGTCGCATGGAAAAACACTGTGTTCCCAATGTGTCTTCTTGGGCGACCTCACCAAAAAGAGATACCTTAGGCAATTGGGACTGGTTCCCTGCATGAAGGAGGAAAGGCAACACTCTGCTCTCTTCGCTGCCCACCTATTTGGCCAAGCGTTCCAAAGTCCTCCCGGACTCCGGCCTAGCAGCTCCTAGGTGGAATGCAGACGGTCCGCACTGCTGAACCACTGCTGCGATGAGGAAACACTGTGTTTACGGTTCCTACTGGGAACCCTTACCTGCCGTGTCTCTGTGGGAGCAGAAGGTCGACTTCAGAGGCAGCCAGACAAACGTACAGTTTGCCCTTTCAACGCTACCTGGGGTTCTGTAAGACACGCGGACACTGTTGTCTATCCCCAGAAATTATATCCTCGAAGCCCTTCAGCCCATGCAGGAGCACCTGGGTGCCCAAATTTTCTCCGGGAAGCGCCAGGGTGCTGGTTGCGTCTCTTTCTCGTGGTCCAAAACTACAGACACATGTGCTGGGATCCATGTTGATATTGGTTCCCTAAAGCCAGGAGCATTACTTTCCCAGTGGGAGAGCTGAAAGGGCGGCCTCAAAGTGTGCTGAGAACCAGTGCGGTTGTTCGTGCTCTCTTCACCGTTAGAACGGCTTGGCGAAGGGCAAGGCAGTGTGACTGGAGAAACCCTGTCTCTTCTCCTCTGTGCAGGAGGCTTTCCTGGCGCCCCATGTCCCTAAAGGGAACACTCTACTGTTCCACAAGGACCAAAGTAAGGTTAGGGATTCCGTCCATGAATGGACTCGTGCAGAGTTTGGCCAGGACACCTTAAGCATGTAGTGCATGAAAGTTAGCATGCCCCTCTGGAGGCTGCTGCTGCCTCAGCATATGCCTTGGAAGAACACTGGGTGGCGGAAGTGTTCTTGGGGCCCTGCGCCTCTGTCCACTATAAAAGTGCCCGGGTTCATCTCTGTGAATGCAGAGTGAGCCGCAACAGCCAGTTCTCTTTGCCGGAAAACTTCCTGACCAAAACATTCAAAAGTGCCCCTGAGCAGAGCTGTAAAAGTTCGTACGTGGACCGTCAGGGCTCTCAGTGCGGAAGCTGAGGAGCAATAGGAAACAAGGTGCGCAGTGTCCCTTCTGAGTGTTCTTCACCTGTCGGCACTTTCTGGCAAGCCGTGACTCGACTTTAGAGGCAGTCTTGCAAACCGACAGTTTGCCCCTGAACACTGCTAGCCTTCTGGCAGGTTCAGGGCACCGCACACTGATCACGAAGTACAAAGAACCAAGGTCCGGGGAGAGCATCCACAATGCTTGGCGCCAGGCAGCCTTTGCCCAGAAGCCTCAGGCAAAGCAGTGGCTTGACGCGAGTGTGCTGTTCAGGACTCCTAGGACTCCTGGGGCTCACCACGTCGCATGGAAAAACACTGTGTTCCCAATGTGTCTTCTTGGGCGACCTCACCAAAAAGAGATACCTTAGACAATTGGGACTGGTTCCCTGCATGAAGGAGGAAAGGCAACACTCTGCTCTCTTCGCTGCCCACCTATTTGGCCAAGCGTTCCAAAGTCCTCCCGGACTTCGGCCTAGCAGCTCCTAGGTGGAATGCAGACGGTCCGCACTGCTGAACCACTGCTGCGATGAGGAAACACTGTGTTTACGGTTCCTACTGGGAACCCTTACCTGCCGTGTCTCTGTGGGAACAGAAGGTCGACTTCAGAGGCAGCCAGACAAACGTACAGTTTGCCCTTTCAACGCTACCTGTGGTTTTGTAAGACAGGCGCACACTGTTGCCTATCCCCAGAAATTAAATCCTCGAAGCCCTTCAGCCCATGCAGGAGCACCTGGGTGCCCAAATTTTCTCCGGGAAGCGCCAGGGTGCTGGTTGCGTCTCTTTCTCGTGGTCCAAAACTACAGAGACATGTGCTGGGTTCCATGTTGATATTGGTTCCCTAAAGCCAGGAGCATTACCTTCCCAGTGGGAGAGCTGAAAGGGCGGCCTCAAAGTGTGCTGAGAACCAGTGCGGTTGCTCGTGCTCTCTTCACCGTTAGAACGGCTTGGCGAAGGGCAAGGCAGTGTGACTGGAGAAACCCTCTCTCTTCTCCTCCGTGCAGGAGGCTTTCCTGGCGCCCCATGTCCCTAAAGGGAACACTCTACTGTTCCACAAGGACCAAAGTAAGGTTAGGGATTCCATCCATGAATGGACTCGTGCAGAGTTTGGCCAGGACACCTTAAGCATGTAGTGCATGAAAGTTAGCATGCCCCTCTGGAGGCTGCTGCTGCCTCAGCATATGCCTTGGAAGAACACTGGGTGGCGGAAGTGTTCTTGGGGCCCTGCGCCTCTGTCCACTCTAAAAGTGCCCCGGTTCATCTCTGTGAATGCAGAGTGAGCCGCAACAGCCTGTTCTCTTTGCCGGATAACTTCCTGACCAAAACATTCAAAAGTGCCCCTGAGCAGAGCTGTAACAGTTCGTACGTGGATCGTCAGGGCTCTCAGTGCTGAGGCTGAGGAGCAATAGGAAACAAGGTGCGCAGTGTCCCTTCTGGGTGTTCTTCACCTGTCGGCACTTTCTGGCAAGCCGTGACTCGACTTTAGAGGCAGGCTTGCAAACCCACAGTTTGCCCCTGAACACTGCTAGGCTTCTGGCAGGTTCAGGGCACCGCACACTGATCACGAAGTACAAAGAATCAAGGTCCGGGGAGAGCATCCACAATGCTTGGCGCCAGGCAGCCTTTGCCCAGAAGCCTCAGGCAAAGCAGTGGCTTGACGCGAGTGTGCTGTTCAGGACTCCTAGGACTCCTGGGGGCTCACCACGTCGCATGGAAAAACACTGTGTTCCCAATGTGTCTTCTTGGGCGACCTCACCAAAAAGAGATACCTTAGGCAATTGGGACTGGTTCCCTGCATGAAGGAGGAAAGGCAACACTCTGCTCTCTTCGCTGCCCACCTATTTGGCCAAGCGTTCCAAAGTCCTCCCGGACTCCGGCCTAGCAGCTCCTAGGTGGAATGCAGACGGTCCGCACTGCTGAACCACTGCTGCGATGAGGAAACACTGTGTTTACGGTTCCTACTGGGAACCCTTACCTGCCGTGTCTCTGTGGGAGCAGAAGGTCGACTTCAGAGGCAGCCAGACAAACGTACAGTTTGCCCTTTCAACGCTACCTGGGGTTCTGTAAGACACGCGGACACTGTTGTCTATCCCCAGAAATTATATCCTCGAAGCCCTTCAGCCCATGCAGGAGCACCTGGGTGCCCAAATTTTCTCCGGGAAGCGCCAGGGTGCTGGTTGCGTCTCTTTCTCGTGGTCCAAAACTACAGACACATGTGCTGGGATCCATGTTGATATTGGTTCCCTAAAGCCAGGAGCATTACTTTCCCAGTGGGAGAGCTGAAAGGGCGGCCTCAAAGTGTGCTGAGAACCAGTGCGGTTGCTCGTGCTCTCTTCACCGTTAGAACGGCTTGGCGAAGGGCAAGGCAGTGTGACTGGAGAAACCCTCTCTCTTCTCCTCCGTGCAGGAGGCTTTCCTGGCGCCCCATGTCCCTAAAGGGAACACTCTACTGTTCCACAAGGACCAAAGTAAGGTTAGGGATTCCGTCCATGAATGGACTCGTGCAGAGTTTGGCCAGGACACCTTAAGCATGTAGTGCATGAAAGTTAGCATGCCCCTCTGGAGGCTGCTGCTGCCTCAGCATATGCCTTGGAAGAACACTGGGTGGCGGAAGTGTTCTTGGGGCCCTGCGCCTCTGTCCACTATAAAAGTGCCCGGGTTCATCTCTGTGAATGCAGAGTGAGCCGCAACAGCCAGTTCTCTTTGCCGGAAAACTTCCTGACCAAAACATTCAAAAGTGCCCCTGAGCAGAGCTGTAAAAGTTCGTACGTGGACCGTCAGGGCTCTCAGTGCGGAAGCTGAGGAGCAATAGGAAACAAGGTGCGCAGTGTCCCTTCTGAGTGTTCTTCACCTGTCGGCACTTTCTGGCAAGCCGTGACTCGACTTTAGAGGCAGTCTTGCAAACCGACAGTTTGCCCCTGAACACTGCTAGCCTTCTGGCAGGTTCAGGGCACCGCACACTGATCACGAAGTACAAACAACCAAGGTCCGGGCAGAGCATCCACAATGCTTGGCGCCAGGCAGCCTTTGCCCAGAAGCCTCAGGCAAAGCAGTGGCTTGACGCGAGTGTGCTGTTCAGGACTCCTAGGACTCCTGGGGCTCACCACGTCGCATGGAAAAACACTGTGTTCCCAATGTGTCTTCTTGGGCGACCTCACCAAAAAGAGATACCTTAGACAATTGGGACTGGTTCCCTGCATGAAGGAGGAAAGGCAACACTCTGCTCTCTTCGCTGCCCACCTATTTGGCCAAGCGTTCCAAAGTCCTCCCGGACTTCGGCCTAGCAGCTCCTAGGTGGAATGCAGACGGTCCGCACTGCTGAACCACTGCTGCGATGAGGAAACACTGTGTTTACGGTTCCTACTGGGAACCCTTACCTGCCGTGTCTCTGTGGGAACAGAAGGTCGACTTCAGAGGCAGCCAGACAAACGTACAGTTTGCCCTTTCAACGCTACCTGTGGTTTTGTAAGACAGGCGCACACTGTTGCCTATCCCCAGAAATTATATCCTCGAAGCCCTTCAGCCCATGCAGGAGCACCTGGGTGCCCAAATTTTTTCCGGGAAGCGCCAGGGTGCTGGTTGCGTCTCTTTCTCGTGGTCCAAAACTACAGAGACATGTGCTGGGTTCCATGTTGATATTGGTTCCCTAAAGCCAGGAGCATTACCTTCCCAGTGGGAGAGCTGAAAGGGCGGCCTCAAAGTGTGCTGAGAACCAGTGCGGTTGCTCGTGCTCTCTTCACCGTTAGAACGGCTTGGCGAAGGGCAAGGCAGTGTGACTGGAGAAACCCTCTCTCTTCTCCTCCGTGCAGGAGGCTTTCCTGGCGCGCCATGTCCCTAAAGGGAACACTCTACTGTTCCACAAGGACCAAAGTAAGGTTAGGGATTCCATCCATGAATGGACTCGTGCAGAGTTTGGCCAGGACACCTTAAGCATGTAGTGCATGAAAGTTAGCATGCCCCTCTGGAGGCTGCTGCTGCCTCAGCATATGCCTTGGAAGAACACTGGGTGGCGGAAGTGTTCTTGGGGCCCTGCGCCTCTGTCCACTCTAAAAGTGCCCCGGTTCATCTCTGTGAATGCAGAGTGAGCCGCAACAGCCTGTTCTCTTTGCCGGATAACTTCCTGACCAAAACATTCAAAAGTGCCCCTGAGCAGAGCTGTAACAGTTCGTACGTGGATCGTCAGGGCTCTCAGTGCTGAGGCTGAGGAGCAATAGGAAACAAGGTGCGCAGTGTCCCTTCTGGGTGTTCTTCACCTGTCGACACTTTCTGGCAAGCCGTGACTCGACTTTAGAGGCAGGCTTGCAAACCCACAGTTTGCCCCTGAACACTGCTAGGCTTCTGGCAGGTTCAGGGCACCGCACACTGATCACGAAGTACAAAGAATCAAGGTCCGGGGAGAGCATCCACAATGCTTGGCGCCAGGCAGCCTTTGCCCAGAAGCCTCAGGCAAAGCAGTGGCTTGACGCGAGTGTGCTGTTCAGGACTCCTAGGACTCCTGGGGGCTCACCACGTCGCATGGAAAAACACTGTGTTCCCAATGTGTCTTCTTGGGCGACCTCACCAAAAAGAGATACCTTAGGCAATTGGGACTGGTTCCCTGCATGAAGGAGGAAAGGCAACACTCTGCTCTCTTCGCTGCCCACCTATTTGGCCAAGCGTTCCAAAGTCCTCCCGGACTTCGGCCTAGCAGCTCCTAGGTGGAATGCAGACGGTCCGCACTGCTGAACCACTGCTGCGATGAGGAAACACTGTGTTTACGGTTCCTACTGGGAACCCTTACCTGCCGTGTCTCTGTGGGAACAGAAGGTCGACTTCAGAGGCAGCCAGACAAACGTACAGTTTGCCCTTTCAACGCTACCTGGGGTTCTGTAAGACACGCGGACACTGTTGTCTATCCCCAGAAATTATATCCTCGAAGCCCTTCAGCCCATGCAGGAGCACCTGGGTGCCCAAATTTTCTCCGGGAAGCGCCAGGGTGCTGGTTGCGTCTCTTTCTCGTGGTCCAAAACTACAGACACATGTGCTGGGATCCATGTTGATATTGGTTCCCTAAAGCCAGGAGCATTACTTTCCCAGTGGGAGAGCTGAAAGGGCGGCCTCAAAGTGTGCTGAGAACCAGTGCGGTTGCTCGTGCTCTCTTCACCGTTAGAACGGCTTGGCGAAGGGCAAGGCAGTGTGACTGGAGAAACCCTCTCTCTTCTCCTCCGTGCAGGAGGCTTTCCTGGCGCCCCATGTCCCTAAAGGGAACACTCTACTGTTCCACAAGGACCAAAGTAAGGTTAGGGATTCCGTCCATGAATGGACTCGTGCAGAGTTTGGCCAGGACACCTTAAGCATGTAGTGCATGAAAGTTAGCATGCCCCTCTGGAGGCTGCTGCTGCCTCAGCATATGCCTTGGAAGAACACTGGGTGGCGGAAGTGTTCTTGGGGCCCTGCGCCTCTGTCCACTATAAAAGTGCCCGGGTTCATCTCTGTGAATGCAGAGTGAGCCGCAACAGCCAGTTCTCTTTGCCGGAAAACTTCCTGACCAAAACATTCAAAAGTGCCCCTGAGCAGAGCTGTAAAAGTTCGTACGTGGACCGTCAGGGCTCTCAGTGCGGAAGCTGAGGAGCAATAGGAAACAAGGTGCGCAGTGTCCCTTCTGAGTGTTCTTCACCTGTCGGCACTTTCTGGCAAGCCGTGACTCGACTTTAGAGGCAGTCTTGCAAACCGACAGTTTGCCCCTGAACACTGCTAGGCTTCTGGCAGGTTCAGGGCACCGCACACTGATCACGAAGTACAAAGAACCAAGGTCCGGGGAGAGCATCCACAATGCTTGGCGCCAGGCAGCCTTTGCCCAGAAGCCTCAGGCAAAGCAGTGGCTTGACGCGAGTGTGCTGTTCAGGACTCCTAGGACTCCTGGGGGCTCACCACGTCGCATGGAAAAACACTGTGTTCCCAATGTGTCTTCTTGGGCGACCTCACCAAAAAGAGATACCTTAGGCAATTGGGACTGGTTCCCTGCATGAAGGAGGAAAGGCAACACTCTGCTCTCTTCGCTGCCCACCTATTTGGCCAAGCGTTCCAAAGTCCTCCCGGACTTCGGCCTAGCAGCTCCTAGGTGGAATGCAGACGGTCCGCACTGCTGAACCACTGCTGCGATGAGGAAACACTGTGTTTACGGTTCCTACTGGGAACCCTTACCTGCCGTGTCTCTGTGGGAACAGAAGGTCGACTTCAGAGGCAGCCAGACAAACGTACAGTTTGCCCTTTCAACGCTACCTGGGGTTTTGTAAGACAGGCGCACACTGTTGCCTATCCCCAGAAATTAAATCCTCGAAGCCCTTCAGCCCATGCAGGAGCACCTGGGTGCCCAAATTTTCTCCGGGAAACGCCAGGGTGCTGGTTGCGTCTCTTTCTCGTGGTCCAAAACTACAGAGACATGTGCTGGGTTCCATGTTGATATTGGTTCCCTAAAGCCAGGAGCATTACCTTCCCAGTGGGAGAGCTGAAAGGGCGGCCTCAAAGTGTGCTGAGAACCAGTGCGGTTGCTCGTGCTCTCTTCACCGTTAGAACGGCTTGGCGAAGGGCAAGGCAGTGTGACTGGAGAAACCCTCTCTCTTCTCCTCCGTGCAGGAGGCTTTCCTGGCGCCCCATGTCCCTAAAGGGAACACTCTACTGTTCCACAAGGACCAAAGTAAGGTTAGGGATTCCATCCATGAATGGACTCGTGCAGAGTTTGGCCAGGACACCTTAAGCATGTAGTGCATGAAAGTTAGCATGCCCCTCTGGAGGCTGCTGCTGCCTCAGCATATGCCTTGGAAGAACACTGGGTGGCGGAAGTGTTCTTGGGGCCCTGCGCCTCTGTCCACTCTAAAAGTGCCCCGGTTCATCTCTGTGAATGCAGAGTGAGCCGCAACAGCCTGTTCTCTTTGCCGGATAACTTCCTGACCAAAACATTCAAAAGTGCCCCTGAGCAGAGCTGTAACAGTTCGTACGTGGATCGTCAGGGCTCTCAGTGCTGAGGCTGAGGAGCAATAGGAAACAAGGTGCGCAGTGTCCCTTCTGGGTGTTCTTCACCTGTCGGCACTTTCTGGCAAGCCGTGACTCGACTTTAGAGGCAGGCTTGCAAACCCACAGTTTGCCCCTGAACACTGCTAGGCTTCTGGCAGGTTCAGGGCACCGCACACTGATCACGAAGTACAAAGAATCAAGGTCCGGGGAGAGCATCCACAATGCTTGGCGCCAGGCAGCCTTTGCCCAGAAGCCTCAGGCAAAGCAGTGGCTTGACGCGAGTGTGCTGTTCAGGACTCCTAGGACTCCTGGGGGCTCACCACGTCGCATGGAAAAACACTGTGTTCCCAATGTGTCTTCTTGGGCGACCTCACCAAAAAGAGATACCTTAGGCAATTGGGACTGGTTCCCTGCATGAAGGAGGAAAGGCAACACTCTGCTCTCTTCGCTGCCCACCTATTTGGCCAAGCGTTCCAAAGTCCTCCCGGACTCCGGCCTAGCAGCTCCTAGGTGGAATGCAGACGGTCCGCACTGCTGAACCACTGCTGCGATGAGGAAACACTGTGTTTACGGTTCCTACTGGGAACCCTTACCTGCCGTGTCTCTGTGGGAGCAGAAGGTCGACTTCAGAGGCAGCCAGACAAACGTACAGTTTGCCCTTTCAACGCTACCTGGGGTTCTGTAAGACACGCGGACACTGTTGTCTATCCCCAGAAATTATATCCTCGAAGCCCTTCAGCCCATGCAGGAGCACCTGGGTGCCCAAATTTTCTCCGGGAAGCGCCAGGGTGCTGGTTGCGTCTCTTTCTCGTGGTCCAAAACTACAGACACATGTGCTGGGATCCATGTTGATATTGGTTCCCTAAAGCCAGGAGCATTACTTTCCCAGTGGGAGAGCTGAAAGGGCGGCCTCAAAGTGTGCTGAGAACCAGTGCGGTTGCTCGTGCTCTCTTCACCGTTAGAACGGCTTGGCGAAGGGCAAGGCAGTGTGACTGGAGAAACCCTCTCTCTTCTCCTCCGTGCAGGAGGCTTTCCTGGCGCCCCATGTCCCTAAAGGGAACACTCTACTGTTCCACAAGGACCAAAGTAAGGTTAGGGATTCCGTCCATGAATGGACTCGTGCAGAGTTTGGCCAGGACACCTTAAGCATGTAGTGCATGAAAGTTAGCATGCCCCTCTGGAGGCTGCTGCTGCCTCAGCATATGCCTTGGAAGAACACTGGGTGGCGGAAGTGTTCTTGGGGCCCTGCGCCTCTGTCCACTATAAAAGTGCCCGGGTTCATCTCTGTGAATGCAGAGTGAGCCGCAACAGCCAGTTCTCTTTGCCGGAAAACTTCCTGACCAAAACATTCAAAAGTGCCCCTGAGCAGAGCTGTAAAAGTTCGTACGTGGACCGTCAGGGCTCTCAGTGCGGAAGCTGAGGAGCAATAGGAAACAAGGTGCGCAGTGTCCCTTCTGAGTGTTCTTCACCTGTCGGCACTTTCTGGCAAGCCGTGACTCGACTTTAGAGGCAGTCTTGCAAACCGACAGTTTGCCCCTGAACACTGCTAGCCTTCTGGCAGGTTCAGGGCACCGCACACTGATCACGAAGTACAAACAACCAAGGTCCGGGCAGAGCATCCACAATGCTTGGCGCCAGGCAGCCTTTGCCCAGAAGCCTCAGGCAAAGCAGTGGCTTGACGCGAGTGTGCTGTTCAGGACTCCTAGGACTCCTGGGGCTCACCACGTCGCATGGAAAAACACTGTGTTCCCAATGTGTCTTCTTGGGCGACCTCACCAAAAAGAGATACCTTAGACAATTGGGACTGGTTCCCTGCATGAAGGAGGAAAGGCAACACTCTGCTCTCTTCGCTGCCCACCTATTTGGCCAAGCGTTCCAAAGTCCTCCCGGACTTCGGCCTAGCAGCTCCTAGGTGGAATGCAGACGGTCCGCACTGCTGAACCACTGCTGCGATGAGGAAACACTGTGTTTACGGTTCCTACTGGGAACCCTTACCTGCCGTGTCTCTGTGGGAACAGAAGGTCGACTTCAGAGGCAGCCAGACAAACGTACAGTTTGCCCTTTCAACGCTACCTGTGGTTTTGTAAGACAGGCGCACACTGTTGCCTATCCCCAGAAATTAAATCCTCGAAGCCCTTCAGCCCATGCAGGAGCACCTGGGTGCCCAAATTTTCTCCGGGAAGCGCCAGGGTGCTGGTTGCGTCTCTTTCTCGTGGTCCAAAACTACAGAGACATGTGCTGGGTTCCATGTTGATATTGGTTCCCTAAAGCCAGGAGCATTACCTTCCCAGTGGGAGAGCTGAAAGGGCGGCCTCAAAGTGTGCTGAGAACCAGTGCGGTTGCTCGTGCTCTCTTCACCGTTAGAACGGCTTGGCGAAGGGCAAGGCAGTGTGACTGGAGAAACCCTCTCTCTTCTCCTCCGTGCAGGAGGCTTTCCTGGCGCGCCATGTCCCTAAAGGGAACACTCTACTGTTCCACAAGGACCAAAGTAAGGTTAGGGATTCCATCCATGAATGGACTCGTGCAGAGTTTGGCCAGGACACCTTAAGCATGTAGTGCATGAAAGTTAGCATGCCCCTCTGGAGGCTGCTGCTGCCTCAGCATATGCCTTGGAAGAACACTGGGTGGCGGAAGTGTTCTTGGGGCCCTGCGCCTCTGTCCACTCTAAAAGTGCCCCGGTTCATCTCTGTGAATGCAGAGTGAGCCGCAACAGCCTGTTCTCTTTGCCGGATAACTTCCTGACCAAAACATTCAAAAGTGCCCCTGAGCAGAGCTGTAACAGTTCGTACGTGGATCGTCAGGGCTCTCAGTGCTGAGGCTGAGGAGCAATAGGAAACAAGGTGCGCAGTGTCCCTTCTGGGTGTTCTTCACCTGTCGGCACTTTCTGGCAAGCCGTGACTCGACTTTAGAGGCAGGCTTGCAAACCCACAGTTTGCCCCTGAACACTGCTAGGCTTCTGGCAGGTTCAGGGCACCGCACACTGATCACGAAGTACAAAGAATCAAGGTCCGGGGAGAGCATCCACAATGCTTGGCGCCAGGCAGCCTTTGCCCAGAAGCCTCAGGCAAAGCAGTGGCTTGACGCGAGTGTGCTGTTCAGGACTCCTAGGACTCCTGGGGGCTCACCACGTCGCATGGAAAAACACTGTGTTCCCAATGTGTCTTCTTGGGCGACCTCACCAAAAAGAGATACCTTAGGCAATTGGGACTGGTTCCCTGCATGAAGGAGGAAAGGCAACACTCTGCTCTCTTCGCTGCCCACCTATTTGGCCAAGCGTTCCAAAGTCCTCCCGGACTCCGGCCTAGCAGCTCCTAGGTGGAATGCAGACGGTCCGCACTGCTGAACCACTGCTGCGATGAGGAAACACTGTGTTTACGGTTCCTACTGGGAACCCTTACCTGCCGTGTCTCTGTGGGAACAGAAGGTCGACTTCAGAGGCAGCCAGACAAACGTACAGTTTGCCCTTTCAACGCTACCTGGGGTTCTGTAAGACACGCGGACACTGTTGTCTATCCCCAGAAATTATATCCTCGAAGCCCTTCAGCCCATGCAGGAGCACCTGGGTGCCCAAATTTTCTCCGGGAAGCGCCAGGGTGCTGGTTGCGTCTCTTTCTCGTGGTCCAAAACTACAGACACATGTGCTGGGATCCATGTTGATATTGGTTCCCTAAAGCCAGGAGCATTACTTTCCCAGTGGGAGAGCTGAAAGGGCGGCCTCAAAGTGTGCTGAGAACCAGTGCGGTTGCTCGTGCTCTCTTCACCGTTAGAACGGCTTGGCGAAGGGCAAGGCAGTGTGACTGGAGAAACCCTCTCTCTTCTCCTCCGTGCAGGAGGCTTTCCTGGCGCCCCATGTCCCTAAAGGGAACACTCTACTGTTCCACAAGGACCAAAGTAAGGTTAGGGATTCCGTCCATGAATGGACTCGTGCAGAGTTTGGCCAGGACACCTTAAGCATGTAGTGCATGAAAGTTAGCATGCCCCTCTGGAGGCTGCTGCTGCCTCAGCATATGCCTTGGAAGAACACTGGGTGGCGGAAGTGTTCTTGGGGCCCTGCGCCTCTGTCCACTATAAAAGTGCCCGGGTTCATCTCTGTGAATGCAGAGTGAGCCGCAACAGCCAGTTCTCTTTGCCGGAAAACTTCCTGACCAAAACATTCAAAAGTGCCCCTGAGCAGAGCTGTAAAAGTTCGTACGTGGACCGTCAGGGCTCTCAGTGCGGAAGCTGAGGAGCAATAGGAAACAAGGTGCGCAGTGTCCCTTCTGAGTGTTCTTCACCTGTCGGCACTTTCTGGCAAGCCGTGACTCGACTTTAGAGGCAGTCTTGCAAACCGACAGTTTGCCCCTGAACACTGCTAGGCTTCTGGCAGGTTCAGGGCACCGCACACTGATCACGAAGTACAAAGAACCAAGGTCCGGGGAGAGCATCCACAATGCTTGGCGCCAGGCAGCCTTTGCCCAGAAGCCTCAGGCAAAGCAGTGGCTTGACGCGAGTGTGCTGTTCAGGACTCCTAGGACTCCTGGGGGCTCACCACGTCGCATGGAAAAACACTGTGTTCCCAATGTGTCTTCTTGGGCGACCTCACCAAAAAGAGATACCTTAGGCAATTGGGACTGGTTCCCTGCATGAAGGAGGAAAGGCAACACTCTGCTCTCTTCGCTGCCCACCTATTTGGCCAAGCGTTCCAAAGTCCTCCCGGAGTTCGGCCTAGCAGCTCCTAGGTGGAATGCAGACGGTCCGCACTGCTGAACCACTGCTGCGATGAGGAAACACTGTGTTTACGGTTCCTACTGGGAACCCTTACCTGCCGTGTCTCTGTGGGAGCAGAAGGTCGACTTCAGAGGCAGCCAGACAAACGTACAGTTTGCCCTTTCAACGCTACCTGTGGTTTTGTAAGACAGGCGCACACTGTTGCCTATCCCCAGAAATTAAATCCTCGAAGCCCTTCAGCCCATGCAGGAGCACCTGGGTGCCCAAATTTTCTCCGGGAAGCGCCAGGGTGCTGGTTGCGTCTCTTTCTCGTGGTCCAAAACTACAGAGACATGTGCTGGGTTCCATGTTGATATTGGTTCCCTAAAGCCAGGAGCATTACCTTCCCAGTGGGAGAGCTGAAAGGGCGGCCTCAAAGTGTGCTGAGAACCAGTGCGGTTGCTCGTGCTCTCTTCACCGTTAGAACGGCTTGGCGAAGGGCAAGGCAGTGTGACTGGAGAAACCCTCTCTCTTCTCCTCCGTGCAGGAGGCTTTCCTGGCGCCCCATGTCCCTAAAGGGAACACTCTACTGTTCCACAAGGACCAAAGTAAGGTTAGGGATTCCATCCATGAATGGACTCGTGCAGAGTTTGGCCAGGACACCTTAAGCATGTAGTGCATGAAAGTTAGCATGCCCCTCTGGAGGCTGCTGCTGCCTCAGCATATGCCTTGGAAGAACACTGGGTGGCGGAAGTGTTCTTGGGGCCCTGCGCCTCTGTCCACTCTAAAAGTGCCCCGGTTCATCTCTGTGAATGCAGAGTGAGCCGCAACAGCCTGTTCTCTTTGCCGGATAACTTCCTGACCAAAATATTCAAAAGTGCCCCTGAGCAGAGCTGTAACAGTTCGTACGTGGATCGTCAGGGCTCTCAGTGCTGAGGCTGAGGAGCAATAGGAAACAAGGTGCGCAGTGTCCCTTCTGGGTGTTCTTCACCTGTCGGCACTTTCTGGCAAGCCGTGACTCGACTTTAGAGGCAGGATTGCAAACCCACAGTTTGCCCCTGAACACTGCTAGGCTTCTGGCAGGTTCAGGGCACCGCACACTGATCACGAAGTACAAAGAATCAAGGTCCGGGGAGAGCATCCACAATGCTTGGCGCCAGGCAGCCTTTGCCCAGAAGCCTCAGGCAAAGCAGTGGCTTGACGCGAGTGTGCTGTTCAGGACTCCTAGGACTCCTGGGGGCTCACCACGTCGCATGGAAAAACACTGTGTTCCCAATGTGTCTTCTTGGGCGACCTCACCAAAAAGAGATACCTTAGGCAATTGGGACTGGTTCCCTGCATGAAGGAGGAAAGGCAACACTCTGCTCTCTTCGCTGCCCACCTATTTGGCCAAGCGTTCCAAAGTCCTCCCGGACTCCGGCCTAGCAGCTCCTAGGTGGAATGCAGACTGTCCGCACTGCTGAACCACTGCTGCGATGAGGAAACACTGTGTTTACGGTTCCTACTGGGAACCCTTACCTGCCGTGTCTCTGTGGGAGCAGAAGGTCGACTTCAGAGGCAGCCAGACAAACGTACAGTTTGCCCTTTCAACGCTACCTGGAGTTCTGTAAGACACGCGGACACTGTTGTCTATCCCCAGAAATTATATCCTCGAAGCCCTTCAGCCCATGCAGGAGCACCTGGGTGCCCAAATTTTCTCCGGGAAGCGCCAGGGTGCTGGTTGCGTCTCTTTCTCGTGGTCCAAAACTACAGAGACATGTGCTGGGTTCCATGTTGATATTGGTTCCCTAAAGCCAGGAGCATTACCTTCCCAGTGGGAGAGCTGAAAGTGCGGCCTCAAAGTGTGCTGAGAACCAGTGCGGTTGCTCGTGCTCTCTTCACCGTTAGAACGGCTTGGCGAAGGGCAAGGCAGTGTGACTGGAGAAACCCTCTCTCTTCTCCTCCGTGCAGGAGGCTTTCCTGGCGCGCCATGTCCCTAAAGGGAACACTCTACTGTTCCACAAGGACCAAAGTAAGGTTAGGGATTCCATCCATGAATGGACTCGTGCAGAGTTTGGCCAGGACACCTTAAGCATGTAGTGCATGAAAGTTAGCATGCCCCTCTGGAGGCTGCTGCTGCCTCAGCATATGCCTTGAAAGAACACTGGGTGGCGGAAGTGTTCTTGGGGCCCTGCGCCTCTGTCCACTCTAAAAGTGCCCGGGTTCATCTCTGTGAATGCAGAGTGAGCCGCAACAGCCTGTTCTCTTTGCCGGATAACTTCCTGACCAAAACATTCAAAAGTGCCCCTGAGCAGAGCTGTAACAGTTCGTACGTGGATCGTCAGGGCTCTCAGTGCTGAGGCTGAGGAGCAATAGGAAACAAGGTGCGCAGTGTCCCTTCTGGGTGTTCTTCACCTGTCGGCACTTTCTGGCAAGCCGTGACTCGACTTTAGAGGCAGGCTTGCAAACCCACAGTTTGCCCCTGAACACTGCTAGGCTTCTGGCAGGTTCAGGGCACCGCACACTGATCACGAAGTACAAAGAATCAAGGTCCGGGGAGAGCATCCACAATGCTTGGCGCCAGGCAGCCTTTGCCCAGAAGCCTCAGGCAAAGCAGTGGCTTGACGCGAGTGTGCTGTTCAGGACTCCTAGGACTCCTGGGGGCTCACCACGTCGCATGGAAAAACACTGTGTTCCCAATGTGTCTTCTTGGGCGACCTCACCAAAAAGAGATACCTTAGGCAATTGGGACTGGTTCCCTGCATGAAGGAGGAAAGGCAACACTCTGCTCTCTTCGCTGCCCACCTATTTGGCCAAGCGTTCCAAAGTCCTCCCGGAGTTCGGCCTAGCAGCTCCTAGGTGGAATGCAGACGGTCCGCACTGCTGAACCACTGCTGCGATGAGGAAACACTGTGTTTACGGTTCCTACTGGGAACCCTTACCTGCCGTGTCTCTGTGGGAGCAGAAGGTCGACTTCAGAGGCAGCCAGACAAACGTACAGTTTGCCCTTTCAACGCTACCTGGGGTTTTGTAAGACACGCGGACACTGTTGCCTATCCCCAGAAATTATATCCTCGAAGCCCTTCAGCCCATGCAGGAGCACCTGGGTGCCCAAATTTTCTCCGGGAAGCGCCAGGGTGCTGGTTGCGTCTCTTTCTCGTGGTCCAAAACTACAGAGAAATGTGCTGGGTTCCAGGTTGATATTGGTTCCCTAAAGCCAGGAGCATTACTTTCCCAGTGGGAGAGCTGAAAGGGCGGCCTCAAAGTGTGCTGAGAACCAGTGCGGTTGCTCGTGCTCTCTTCACCGTTAGAACGGCTTGGCGAAGGGCAAGGCAGTGTGACTGGAGAAACCCTCTCTCTTCTCCTCCGTGCAGGAGGCTTTCCTGGCGCCCCATGTCCCTAAAGGGAACACTCTACTGTTCCACAAGGACCAAAGTAAGGTTAGGGATTCCGTCCATGAATGGACTCGTGCAGAGTTTGGCCAGGACACCTTAAGCATGTAGTGCATGAAAGTTAGCATGCCCCTCTGGAGGCTGCTGCTGCCTCAGCATATGCCTTGGAAGAACACTGGGTGGCGGAAGTGTTCTTGGGGCCCTGCGCCTCTGTCCACTCTAAAAGTGCCCGGGTTCATCTCTGTGAATGCAGAGTGAGCCGCAACAGCCAGTTCTCTTTGCCGGAAAACTTCCTGACCAAAACATTCAAAAGTGCCCCTGAGCAGAGCTGTAAAAGTTCGTACGTGGACCGTCAGGGCTCTCAGTGCGGAAGCTGAGGAGCAATAGGAAACAAGGTGCGCAGTGTCCCTTCTGAGTGTTCTTCACCTGTCGGCACTTTCTGGCAAGCCGTGACTCGACTTTAGAGGCAGTCTTGCAAACCGACAGTTTGCCCCTGAACACTGCTAGGCTTCTGGCAGGTTCAGGGCACCGCACACTGATCACGAAGTACAAAGAACCAAGGTCCGGGGAGAGCATCCACAATGCTTGGCGCCAGGCAGCCTTTGCCCAGAAGCCTCAGGCAAAGCAGTGGCTTGACGCGAGTGTGCTGTTCAGGACTCCTAGGACTCCTGGGGGCTCACCACGTCGCATGGAAAAACACTGTGTTCCCAATGTGTCTTCTTGGGCGACCTCACCAAAAAGAGATACCTTAGGCAATTGGGACTGGTTCCCTGCATGAAGGAGGAAAGGCAACACTCTGCTCTCTTCGCTGCCCACCTATTTGGCCAAGCGTTCCAAAGTCCTCCCGGACTCCGGCCTAGCAGCTCCTAGGTGGAATGCAGACGGTCCGCACTGCTGAACCACTGCTGCGATGAGGAAACACTGTGTTTACGGTTCCTACTGGGAACCCTTACCTGCCGTGTCTCTGTGGGAGCAGAAGGTCGACTTCAGAGGCAGCCAGACAAACGTACAGTTTGCCCTTTCAACGCTACCTGGGGTTTTGTAAGACACGCGGACACTGTTGCCTATCCCCAGAAATTATATCCTCGAAGCCCTTCAGCCCATGCAGGAGCACCTGGGTGCCCAAATTTTCTCCGGGAAGCGCCAGGGTGCTGGTTGCGTCTCTTTCTCGTGGTCCAAAACTACAGACACATGTGCTGGGTTCCATGTTGATATTGGTTCCCTAAAGCCAGGAGCATTACCTTCCCAGTGGGAGAGCTGAAAGGGCGGCCTCAAAGTGTGCTGAGAACCAGTGCGGTTGCTCGTGCTCTCTTCACCGTTAGAACGGCTTGGCGAAGGGCAAGGCAGTGTGACTGGAGAAACCCTCTCTCTTCTCCTCCGTGCAGGAGGCTTTCCTGGCGCCCCATGTCCCTAAAGGGAACACTCTACTGTTCCACAAGGACCAAAGTAAGGTTAGGGATTCCATCCATGAATGGACTCGTGCAGAGTTTGGCCAGGACACCTTAAGCATGTAGTGCATGAAAGTTAGCATGCCCCTCTGGAGGCTGCTGCTGCCTCAGCATATGCCTTGGAAGAACACTGGGTGGCGGAAGTGTTCTTGGGGCCCTGCGCCTCTGTCCACTCTAAAAGTGCCCCGGTTCATCTCTGTGAATGCAGAGTGAGCCGCAACAGCCTGTTCTCTTTGCCGGATAACTTCCTGACCAAAATATTCAAAAGTGCCCCTGAGCAGAGCTGTAACAGTTCGTACGTGGATCGTCAGGGCTCTCAGTGCTGAGGCTGAGGAGCAATAGGAAACAAGGTGCGCAGTGTCCCTTCTGGGTGTTCTTCACCTGTCGGCACTTTCTGGCAAGCCGTGACTCGACTTTAGAGGCAGGCTTGCAAACCGACAGTTTGCCCCTGAACACTGCTAGCCTTCTGGCAGGTTCAGGGCACCGCACACTGATCACGAAGTACAAAGAACCAAGGTCCGGGGAGAGCATCCACAATGCTTGGCGCCAGGCAGCCTTTGCCCAGAAGCCTCAGGCAAAGCAGTGGCTTGACGCGAGTGTGCTGTTCAGGACTCCTAGGACTCCTGGGGGCTCACCACGTCGCATGGAAAAACACTGTGTTCCCAATGTGTCTTCTTGGGCGACCTCACCAAAAAGAGATACCTTAGGCAATTGGGACTGGTTCCCTGCATGAAGGAGGAAAGGCAACACTCTGCTCTCTTCGCTGCCCACCTATTTGGCCAAGCGTTCCAAAGTCCTCCCGGACTCCGGCCTAGCAGCTCCTAGGTGGAATGCAGACGGTCCGCACTGCTGAACCACTGCTGCGATGAGGAAACACTGTGTTTACGGTTCCTACTGGGAACCCTTACCTGCCGTGTCTCTGTGGGAGCAGAAGGTCGACTTCAGAGGCAGCCAGACAAACGTACAGTTTGCCCTTTCAACGCTACCTGGGGTTTTGTAAGACACGCGGACACTGTTGCCTATCCCCAGAAATTATATCCTCGAAGCCCTTCAGCCCATGCAGGAGCACCTGGGTGCCCAAATTTTCTCCGGGAAGCGCCAGGGTGCTGGTTGCGTCTCTTTCTCGTGGTCCAAAACTACAGACACATGTGCTGGGTTCCATGTTGATATTGGTTCCCTAAAGCCAGGAGCATTACCTTCCCAGTGGGAGAGCTGAAAGGGCGGCCTCAAAGTGTGCTGAGAACCAGTGCGGTTGCTCGTGCTCTCTTCACCGTTAGAACGGCTTGGCGAAGGGCAAGGCAGTGTGACTGGAGAAACCCTCTCTCTTCTCCTCCGTGCAGGAGGCTTTCCTGGCGCCCCATGTCCCTAAAGGGAACACTCTACTGTTCCACAAGGACCAAAGTAAGGTTAGGGATTCCATCCATGAATGGACTCGTGCAGAGTTTGGCCAGGACACCTTAAGCATGTAGTGCATGAAAGTTAGCATGCCCCTCTGGAGGCTGCTGCTGCCTCAGCATATGCCTTGGAAGAACACTGGGTGGCGGAAGTGTTCTTGGGGCCCTGCGCCTCTGTCCACTCTAAAAGTGCCCCGGTTCATCTCTGTGAATGCAGAGTGAGCCGCAACAGCCTGTTCTCTTTGCCGGATAACTTCCTGACCAAAACATTCAAAAGTGCCCCTGAGCAGAGCTGTAACAGTTCGTACGTGGATCGTCAGGGCTCTCAGTGCTGAGGCTGAGGAGCAATAGGAAACAAGGTGCGCAGTGTCCCTTCTGGGTGTTCTTCACCTGTCGGCACTTTCTGGCAAGCCGTGACTCGACTTTAGAGGCAGGCTTGCAAACCCACAGTTTGCCCCTGAACACTGCTAGGCTTCTGGCAGGTTCAGGGCACCGCACACTGATCACGAAGTACAAAGAATCAAGGTCCGGGGAGAGCATCCACAATGCTTGGCGCCAGGCAGCCTTTGCCCAGAAGCCTCAGGCAAAGCAGTGGCTTGACGCGAGTGTGCTGTTCAGGACTCCTAGGACTCCTGGGGGCTCACCACGTCGCATGGAAAAACACTGTGTTCCCAATGTGTCTTCTTGGGCGACCTCACCAAAAAGAGATACCTTAGGCAATTGGGACTGGTTCCCTGCATGAAGGAGGAAAGGCAACACTCTGCTCTCTTCGCTGCCCACCTATTTGGCCAAGCGTTCCAAAGTCCTCCCGGACTCCGGCCTAGCAGCTCCTAGGTGGAATGCAGACGGTCCGCACTGCTGAACCACTGCTGCGATGAGGAAACACTGTGTTTACGGTTCCTACTGGGAACCCTTACCTGCCGTGTCTCTGTGGGAGCAGAAGGTCGACTTCAGAGGCAGCCAGACAAACGTACAGTTTGCCCTTTCAACGCTACCTGGGGTTCTGTAAGACACGCGGACACTGTTGTCTATCCCCAGAAATTATATCCTCGAAGCCCTTCAGCCCATGCAGGAGCACCTGGGTGCCCAAATTTTCTCCGGGAAGCGCCAGGGTGCTGGTTGCGTCTCTTTCTCGTGGTCCAAAACTACAGACACATGTGCTGGGATCCATGTTGATATTGGTTCCCTAAAGCCAGGAGCATTACTTTCCCAGTGGGAGAGCTGAAAGGGCGGCCTCAAAGTGTGCTGAGAACCAGTGCGGTTGCTCGTGCTCTCTTCACCGTTAGAACGGCTTGGCGAAGGGCAAGGCAGTGTGACTGGAGAAACCCTCTCTCTTCTCCTCCGTGCAGGAGGCTTTCCTGGCGCCCCATGTCCCTAAAGGGAACACTCTACTGTTCCACAAGGACCAAAGTAAGGTTAGGGATTCCGTCCATGAATGGACTCGTGCAGAGTTTGGCCAGGACACCTTAAGCATGTAGTGCATGAAAGTTAGCATGCCCCTCTGGAGGCTGCTGCTGCCTCAGCATATGCCTTGGAAGAACACTGGGTGGCGGAAGTGTTCTTGGGGCCCTGCGCCTCTGTCCACTCTAAAAGTGCCCGGGTTCATCTCTGTGAATGCAGAGTGAGCCGCAACAGCCAGTTCTCTTTGCCGGAAAACTTCCTGACCAAAACATTCAAAAGTGCCCCTGAGCAGAGCTGTAAAAGTTCGTACGTGGACCGTCAGGGCTCTCAGTGCGGAAGCTGAGGAGCAATAGGAAACAAGGTGCGCAGTGTCCCTTCTGAGTGTTCTTCACCTGTCGGCACTTTCTGGCAAGCCGTGACTCGACTTTAGAGGCAGTCTTGCAAACCGACAGTTTGCCCCTGAACACTGCTAGGCTTCTGGCAGGTTCAGGGCACCGCACACTGATCACGAAGTACAAAGAACCAAGGTCCGGGGAGAGCATCCACAATGCTTGGCGCCAGGCAGCCTTTGCCCAGAAGCCTCAGGCAAAGCAGTGGCTTGACGCGAGTGTGCTGTTCAGGACTCCTAGGACTCCTGGGGGCTCACCACGTCGCATGGAAAAACACTGTGTTCCCAATGTGTCTTCTTGGGCGACCTCACCAAAAAGAGATACCTTAGGCAATTGGGACTGGTTCCCTGCATGAAGGAGGAAAGGCAACACTCTGCTCTCTTCGCTGCCCACCTATTTGGCCAAGCGTTCCAAAGTCCTCCCGGACTCCGGCCTAGCAGCTCCTAGGTGGAATGCAGACGGTCCGCACTGCTGAACCACTGCTGCGATGAGGAAACACTGTGTTTACGGTTCCTACTGGGAACCCTTACCTGCCGTGTCTCTGTGGGAGCAGAAGGTCGACTTCAGAGGCAGCCAGACAAACGTACAGTTTGCCCTTTCAACGCTACCTGGGGTTTTGTAAGACACGCGGACACTGTTGCCTATCCCCAGAAATTATATCCTCGAAGCCCTTCAGCCCATGCAGGAGCACCTGGGTGCCCAAATTTTCTCCGGGAAGCGCCAGGGTGCTGGTTGCGTCTCTTTCTCGTGGTCCAAAACTACAGACACATGTGCTGGGTTCCATGTTGATATTGGTTCCCTAAAGCCAGGAGCATTACCTTCCCAGTGGGAGAGCTGAAAGGGCGGCCTCAAAGTGTGCTGAGAACCAGTGCGGTTGCTCGTGCTCTCTTCACCGTTAGAACGGCTTGGCGAAGGGCAAGGCAGTGTGACTGGAGAAACCCTCTCTCTTCTCCTCCGTGCAGGAGGCTTTCCTGGCGCCCCATGTCCCTAAAGGGAACACTCTACTGTTCCACAAGGACCAAAGTAAGGTTAGGGATTCCATCCATGAATGGACTCGTGCAGAGTTTGGCCAGGACACCTTAAGCATGTAGTGCATGAAAGTTAGCATGCCCCTCTGGAGGCTGCTGCTGCCTCAGCATATGCCTTGGAAGAACACTGGGTGGCGGAAGTGTTCTTGGGGCCCTGCGCCTCTGTCCACTCTAAAAGTGCCCCGGTTCATCTCTGTGAATGCAGAGTGAGCCGCAACAGCCTGTTCTCTTTGCCGGATAACTTCCTGACCAAAACATTCAAAAGTGCCCCTGAGCAGAGCTGTAACAGTTCGTACGTGGATCGTCAGGGCTCTCAGTGCTGAGGCTGAGGAGCAATAGGAAACAAGGTGCGCAGTGTCCCTTCTGGGTGTTCTTCACCTGTCGGCACTTTCTGGCAAGCCGTGACTCGACTTTAGAGGCAGGCTTGCAAACCCACAGTTTGCCCCTGAACACTGCTAGGCTTCTGGCAGGTTCAGGGCACCGCACACTGATCACGAAGTACAAAGAATCAAGGTCCGGGGAGAGCATCCACAATGCTTGGCGCCAGGCAGCCTTTGCCCAGAAGCCTCAGGCAAAGCAGTGGCTTGACGCGAGTGTGCTGTTCAGGACTCCTAGGACTCCTGGGGGCTCACCACGTCGCATGGAAAAACACTGTGTTCCCAATGTGTCTTCTTGGGCGACCTCACCAAAAAGAGATACCTTAGGCAATTGGGACTGGTTCCCTGCATGAAGGAGGAAAGGCAACACTCTGCTCTCTTCGCTGCCCACCTATTTGGCCAAGCGTTCCAAAGTCCTCCCGGACTCCGGCCTAGCAGCTCCTAGGTGGAATGCAGACGGTCCGCACTGCTGAACCACTGCTGCGATGAGGAAACACTGTGTTTACGGTTCCTACTGGGAACCCTTACCTGCCGTGTCTCTGTGGGAGCAGAAGGTCGACTTCAGAGGCAGCCAGACAAACGTACAGTTTGCCCTTTCAACGCTACCTGGGGTTCTGTAAGACACGCGGACACTGTTGTCTATCCCCAGAAATTATATCCTCGAAGCCCTTCAGCCCATGCAGGAGCACCTGGGTGCCCAAATTTTCTCCGGGAAGCGCCAGGGTGCTGGTTGCGTCTCTTTCTCGTGGTCCAAAACTACAGACACATGTGCTGGGATCCATGTTGATATTGGTTCCCTAAAGCCAGGAGCATTACTTTCCCAGTGGGAGAGCTGAAAGGGCGGCCTCAAAGTGTGCTGAGAACCAGTGCGGTTGCTCGTGCTCTCTTCACCGTTAGAACGGCTTGGCGAAGGGCAAGGCAGTGTGACTGGAGAAACCCTCTCTCTTCTCCTCCGTGCAGGAGGCTTTCCTGGCGCCCCATGTCCCTAAAGGGAACACTCTACTGTTCCACAAGGACCAAAGTAAGGTTAGGGATTCCGTCCATGAATGGACTCGTGCAGAGTTTGGCCAGGACACCTTAAGCATGTAGTGCATGAAAGTTAGCATGCCCCTCTGGAGGCTGCTGCTGCCTCAGCATATGCCTTGGAAGAACACTGGGTGGCGGAAGTGTTCTTGGGGCCCTGCGCCTCTGTCCACTCTAAAAGTGCCCGGGTTCATCTCTGTGAATGCAGAGTGAGCCGCAACAGCCAGTTCTCTTTGCCGGAAAACTTCCTGACCAAAACATTCAAAAGTGCCCCTGAGCAGAGCTGTAAAAGTTCGTACGTGGACCGTCAGGGCTCTCAGTGCGGAAGCTGAGGAGCAATAGGAAACAAGGTGCGCAGTGTCCCTTCTGAGTGTTCTTCACCTGTCGGCACTTTCTGGCAAGCCGTGACTCGACTTTAGAGGCAGTCTTGCAAACCGACAGTTTGCCCCTGAACACTGCTAGGCTTCTGGCAGGTTCAGGGCACCGCACACTGATCACGAAGTACAAAGAACCAAGGTCCGGGGAGAGCATCCACAATGCTTGGCGCCAGGCAGCCTTTGCCCAGAAGCCTCAGGCAAAGCAGTGGCTTGACGCGAGTGTGCTGTTCAGGACTCCTAGGACTCCTGGGGGCTCACCACGTCGCATGGAAAAACACTGTGTTCCCAATGTGTCTTCTTGGGCGACCTCACCAAAAAGAGATACCTTAGGCAATTGGGACTGGTTCCCTGCATGAAGGAGGAAAGGCAACACTCTGCTCTCTTCGCTGCCCACCTATTTGGCCAAGCGTTCCAAAGTCCTCCCGGACTCCGGCCTAGCAGCTCCTAGGTGGAATGCAGACGGTCCGCACTGCTGAACCACTGCTGCGATGAGGAAACACTGTGTTTACGGTTCCTACTGGGAACCCTTACCTGCCGTGTCTCTGTGGGAGCAGAAGGTCGACTTCAGAGGCAGCCAGACAAACGTACAGTTTGCCCTTTAAACGCTACCTGGGGTTTTGTAAGACACGCGGACACTGTTGCCTATCCCCAGAAATTATATCCTCGAAGCCCTTCAGCCCATGCAGGAGCACCTGGGTGCCCAAATTTTTTCCGGGAAGCGCCAGGGTGCTGGTTGCGTCTCTTTCTCGTGGTCCAAAACTACAGACACATGTGCTGGGTTCCATGTTGATATTGGTTCCCTAAAGCCAGGAGCATTACCTTCCCAGTGGGAGAGCTGAAAGGGCGGCCTCAAAGTGTGCTGAGAACCAGTGCGGTTGCTCGTGCTCTCTTCACCGTTAGAACGGCTTGGCGAAGGGCAAGGCAGTGTGACTGGAGAAACCCTCTCTCTTCTCCTCCGTGCAGGAGGCTTTCCTGGCGCCCCATGTCCCTAAAGGGAACACTCTACTGTTCCACAAGGACCAAAGTAAGGTTAGGGATTCCATCCATGAATGGACTCGTGCAGAGTTTGGCCAGGACACCTTAAGCATGTAGTGCATGAAAGTTAGCATGCCCCTCTGGAGGCTGCTGCTGCCTCAGCATATGCCTTGGAAGAACACTGGGTGGCGGAAGTGTTCTTGGGGCCCTGCGCCTCTGTCCACTCTAAAAGTGCCCCGGTTCATCTCTGTGAATGCAGAGTGAGCCGCAACAGCCTGTTCTCTTTGCCGGATAACTTCCTGACCAAAACATTCAAAAGTGCCCCTGAGCAGAGCTGTAACAGTTCGTACGTGGATCGTCAGGGCTCTCAGTGCTGAGGCTGAGGAGCAATAGGAAACAAGGTGCGCAGTGTCCCTTCTGGGTGTTCTTCACCTGTCGGCACTTTCTGGCAAGCCGTGACTCGACTTTAGAGGCAGGCTTGCAAACCGACAGTTTGCCCCTGAACACTGCTAGGCTTCTGGCAGGTTCAGGGCACCGCACACTGATCACGAAGTACAAAGAACCAAGGTCCGGGGAGAGCATCCACAATGCTTGGCGCCAGGCAGCCTTTGCCCAGAAGCCTCAGGCAAAGCAGTGGCTTGACGCGAGTGTGCTGTTCAGGACTCCTAGGACTCCTGGGGGCTCACCACGTCGCATGGAAAAACACTGTGTTCCCAATGTGTCTTCTTGGGCGACCTCACCAAAAAGAGATACCTTAGGCAATTGGGACTGGTTCCCTGCATGAAGGAGGAAAGGCAACACTCTGCTCTCTTCGCTGCCCACCTATTTGGCCAAGCGTTCCAAAGTCCTCCCGGACTCCGGCCTAGCAGCTCCTAGGTGGAATGCAGACGGTCCGCACTGCTGAACCACTGCTGCGATGAGGAAACACTGTGTTTACGGTTCCTACTGGGAACCCTTACCTGCCGTGTCTCTGTGGGAGCAGAAGGTCGACTTCAGAGGCAGCCAGACAAACGTACAGTTTGCCCTTTCAACGCTACCTGGGGTTTTGTAAGACACGCGGACACTGTTGCCTATCCCCAGAAATTATATCCTCGAAGCCCTTCAGCCCATGCAGGAGCACCTGGGTGCCCAAATTTTCTCCGGGAAGCGCCAGGGTGCTGGTTGCGTCTCTTTCTCGTGGTCCAAAACTACAGACACATGTGCTGGGTTCCATGTTGATATTGGTTCCCTAAAGCCAGGAGCATTACCTTCCCAGTGGGAGAGCTGAAAGGGCGGCCTCAAAGTGTGCTGAGAACCAGTGCGGTTGCTCGTGCTCTCTTCACCGTTAGAACGGCTTGGCGAAGGGCAAGGCAGTGTGACTGGAGAAACCCTCTCTCTTCTCCTCCGTGCAGGAGGCTTTCCTGGCGCCCCATGTCCCTAAAGGGAACACTCTACTGTTCCACAAGGACCAAAGTAAGGTTAGGGATTCCATCCATGAATGGACTCGTGCAGAGTTTGGCCAGGACACCTTAAGCATGTAGTGCATGAAAGTTAGCATGCCCCTCTGGAGGCTGCTGCTGCCTCAGCATATGCCTTGGAAGAACACTGGGTGGCGGAAGTGTTCTTGGGGCCCTGCGCCTCTGTCCACTCTAAAAGTGCCCCGGTTCATCTCTGTGAATGCAGAGTGAGCCGCAACAGCCTGTTCTCTTTGCCGGATAACTTCCTGACCAAAACATTCAAAAGTGCCCCTGAGCAGAGCTGTAACAGTTCGTACGTGGATCGTCAGGGCTCTCAGTGCTGAGGCTGAGGAGCAATAGGAAACAAGGTGCGCAGTGTCCCTTCTGGGTGTTCTTCACCTGTCGGCACTTTCTGGCAAGCCGTGACTCGACTTTAGAGGCAGGCTTGCAAACCCACAGTTTGCCCCTGAACACTGCTAGGCTTCTGGCAGGTTCAGGGCACCGCACACTGATCACGAAGTACAAAGAATCAAGGTCCGGGGAGAGCATCCACAATGCTTGGCGCCAGGCAGCCTTTGCCCAGAAGCCTCAGGCAAAGCAGTGGCTTGACGCGAGTGTGCTGTTCAGGACTCCTAGGACTCCTGGGGGCTCACCACGTCGCATGGAAAAACACTGTGTTCCCAATGTGTCTTCTTGGGCGACCTCACCAAAAAGAGATACCTTAGGCAATTGGGACTGGTTCCCTGCATGAAGGAGGAAAGGCAACACTCTGCTCTCTTCGCTGCCCACCTATTTGGCCAAGCGTTCCAAAGTCCTCCCGGACTCCGGCCTAGCAGCTCCTAGGTGGAATGCAGACGGTCCGCACTGCTGAACCACTGCTGCGATGAGGAAACACTGTGTTTACGGTTCCTACTGGGAACCCTTACCTGCCGTGTCTCTGTGGGAGCAGAAGGTCGACTTCAGAGGCAGCCAGACAAACGTACAGTTTGCCCTTTCAACGCTACCTGGGGTTCTGTAAGACACGCGGACACTGTTGTCTATCCCCAGAAATTATATCCTCGAAGCCCTTCAGCCCATGCAGGAGCACCTGGGTGCCCAAATTTTCTCCGGGAAGCGCCAGGGTGCTGGTTGCGTCTCTTTCTCGTGGTCCAAAACTACAGACACATGTGCTGGGATCCATGTTGATATTGGTTCCCTAAAGCCAGGAGCATTACTTTCCCAGTGGGAGAGCTGAAAGGGCGGCCTCAAAGTGTGCTGAGAACCAGTGCGGTTGCTCGTGCTCTCTTCACCGTTAGAACGGCTTGGCGAAGGGCAAGGCAGTGTGACTGGAGAAACCCTCTCTCTTCTCCTCCGTGCAGGAGGCTTTCCTGGCGCCCCATGTCCCTAAAGGGAACACTCTACTGTTCCACAAGGACCAAAGTAAGGTTAGGGATTCCGTCCATGAATGGACTCGTGCAGAGTTTGGCCAGGACACCTTAAGCATGTAGTGCATGAAAGTTAGCATGCCCCTCTGGAGGCTGCTGCTGCCTCAGCATATGCCTTGGAAGAACACTGGGTGGCGGAAGTGTTCTTGGGGCCCTGCGCCTCTGTCCACTCTAAAAGTGCCCGGGTTCATCTCTGTGAATGCAGAGTGAGCCGCAACAGCCAGTTCTCTTTGCCGGAAAACTTCCTGACCAAAACATTCAAAAGTGCCCCTGAGCAGAGCTGTAAAAGTTCGTACGTGGACCGTCAGGGCTCTCAGTGCGGAAGCTGAGGAGCAATAGGAAACAAGGTGCGCAGTGTCCCTTCTGAGTGTTCTTCACCTGTCGGCACTTTCTGGCAAGCCGTGACTCGACTTTAGAGGCAGTCTTGCAAACCGACAGTTTGCCCCTGAACACTGCTAGGCTTCTGGCAGGTTCAGGGCACCGCACACTGATCACGAAGTACAAAGAACCAAGGTCCGGGGAGAGCATCCACAATGCTTGGCGCCAGGCAGCCTTTGCCCAGAAGCCTCAGGCAAAGCAGTGGCTTGACGCGAGTGTGCTGTTCAGGACTCCTAGGACTCCTGGGGGCTCACCACGTCGCATGGAAAAACACTGTGTTCCCAATGTGTCTTCTTGGGCGACCTCACCAAAAAGAGATACCTTAGGCAATTGGGACTGGTTCCCTGCATGAAGGAGGAAAGGCAACACTCTGCTCTCTTCGCTGCCCACCTATTTGGCCAAGCGTTCCAAAGTCCTCCCGGACTCCGGCCTAGCAGCTCCTAGGTGGAATGCAGACGGTCCGCACTGCTGAACCACTGCTGCGATGAGGAAACACTGTGTTTACGGTTCCTACTGGGAACCCTTACCTGCCGTGTCTCTGTGGGAGCAGAAGGTCGACTTCAGAGGCAGCCAGACAAACGTACAGTTTGCCCTTTCAACGCTACCTGGGGTTTTGTAAGACACGCGGACACTGTTGCCTATCCCCAGAAATTATATCCTCGAAGCCCTTCAGCCCATGCAGGAGCACCTGGGTGCCCAAATTTTCTCCGGGAAGCGCCAGGGTGCTGGTTGCGTCTCTTTCTCGTGGTCCAAAACTACAGACACATGTGCTGGGTTCCATGTTGATATTGGTTCCCTAAAGCCAGGAGCATTACCTTCCCAGTGGGAGAGCTGAAAGGGCGGCCTCAAAGTGTGCTGAGAACCAGTGCGGTTGCTCGTGCTCTCTTCACCGTTAGAACGGCTTGGCGAAGGGCAAGGCAGTGTGACTGGAGAAACCCTCTCTCTTCTCCTCCGTGCAGGAGGCTTTCCTGGCGCCCCATGTCCCTAAAGGGAACACTCTACTGTTCCACAAGGACCAAAGTAAGGTTAGGGATTCCATCCATGAATGGACTCGTGCAGAGTTTGGCCAGGACACCTTAAGCATGTAGTGCATGAAAGTTAGCATGCCCCTCTGGAGGCTGCTGCTGCCTCAGCATATGCCTTGGAAGAACACTGGGTGGCGGAAGTGTTCTTGGGGCCCTGCGCCTCTGTCCACTCTAAAAGTGCCCCGGTTCATCTCTGTGAATGCAGAGTGAGCCGCAACAGCCTGTTCTCTTTGCCGGATAACTTCCTGACCAAAACATTCAAAAGTGCCCCTGAGCAGAGCTGTAACAGTTCGTACGTGGATCGTCAGGGCTCTCAGTGCTGAGGCTGAGGAGCAATAGGAAACAAGGTGCGCAGTGTCCCTTCTGGGTGTTCTTCACCTGTCGGCACTTTCTGGCAAGCCGTGACTCGACTTTAGAGGCAGGCTTGCAAACCCACAGTTTGCCCCTGAACACTGCTAGGCTTCTGGCAGGTTCAGGGCACCGCACACTGATCACGAAGTACAAAGAATCAAGGTCCGGGGAGAGCATCCACAATGCTTGGCGCCAGGCAGCCTTTGCCCAGAAGCCTCAGGCAAAGCAGTGGCTTGACGCGAGTGTGCTGTTCAGGACTCCTAGGACTCCTGGGGGCTCACCACGTCGCATGGAAAAACACTGTGTTCCCAATGTGTCTTCTTGGGCGACCTCACCAAAAAGAGATACCTTAGGCAATTGGGACTGGTTCCCTGCATGAAGGAGGAAAGGCAACACTCTGCTCTCTTCGCTGCCCACCTATTTGGCCAAGCGTTCCAAAGTCCTCCCGGACTCCGGCCTAGCAGCTCCTAGGTGGAATGCAGACGGTCCGCACTGCTGAACCACTGCTGCGATGAGGAAACACTGTGTTTACGGTTCCTACTGGGAACCCTTACCTGCCGTGTCTCTGTGGGAGCAGAAGGTCGACTTCAGAGGCAGCCAGACAAACGTACAGTTTGCCCTTTCAACGCTACCTGGGGTTCTGTAAGACACGCGGACACTGTTGTCTATCCCCAGAAATTATATCCTCGAAGCCCTTCAGCCCATGCAGGAGCACCTGGGTGCCCAAATTTTCTCCGGGAAGCGCCAGGGTGCTGGTTGCGTCTCTTTCTCGTGGTCCAAAACTACAGACACATGTGCTGGGATCCATGTTGATATTGGTTCCCTAAAGCCAGGAGCATTACTTTCCCAGTGGGAGAGCTGAAAGGGCGGCCTCAAAGTGTGCTGAGAACCAGTGCGGTTGCTCGTGCTCTCTTCACCGTTAGAACGGCTTGGCGAAGGGCAAGGCAGTGTGACTGGAGAAACCCTCTCTCTTCTCCTCCGTGCAGGAGGCTTTCCTGGCGCCCCATGTCCCTAAAGGGAACACTCTACTGTTCCACAAGGACCAAAGTAAGGTTAGGGATTCCGTCCATGAATGGACTCGTGCAGAGTTTGGCCAGGACACCTTAAGCATGTAGTGCATGAAAGTTAGCATGCCCCTCTGGAGGCTGCTGCTGCCTCAGCATATGCCTTGGAAGAACACTGGGTGGCGGAAGTGTTCTTGGGGCCCTGCGCCTCTGTCCACTCTAAAAGTGCCCGGGTTCATCTCTGTGAATGCAGAGTGAGCCGCAACAGCCAGTTCTCTTTGCCGGAAAACTTCCTGACCAAAACATTCAAAAGTGCCCCTGAGCAGAGCTGTAAAAGTTCGTACGTGGACCGTCAGGGCTCTCAGTGCGGAAGCTGAGGAGCAATAGGAAACAAGGTGCGCAGTGTCCCTTCTGAGTGTTCTTCACCTGTCGGCACTTTCTGGCAAGCCGTGACTCGACTTTAGAGGCAGTCTTGCAAACCGACAGTTTGCGCCTGAACACTGCTAGCCTTCTGGCAGGTTCAGGGCACCGCACACTGATCACGAAGTACAAAGAACCAAGGTCCGGGGAGAGCATCCACAATGCTTGGCGCCAGGCAGCCTTTGCCCAGAAGCCTCAGGCAAAGCAGTGGCTTGACGCGAGTGTGCTGTTCAGGACTCCTAGGACTCCTGGGGGCTCACCACGTCGCATGGAAAAACACTGTGTTCCCAATGTGTCTTCTTGGGCGACCTCACCAAAAAGAGATACCTTAGGCAATTGGGACTGGTTCCCTGCATGAAGGAGGAAAGGCAACACTCTGCTCTCTTCGCTGCCCACCTATTTGGCCAAGCGTTCCAAAGTCCTCCCGGACTCCGGCCTAGCAGCTCCTAGGTGGAATGCAGACGGTCCGCACTGCTGAACCACTGCTGCGATGAGGAAACACTGTGTTTACGGTTCCTACTGGGAACCCTTACCTGCCGTGTCTCTGTGGGAGCAGAAGGTCGACTTCAGAGGCAGCCAGACAAACGTACAGTTTGCCCTTTCAACGCTACCTGGGGTTTTGTAAGACACGCGGACACTGTTGCCTATCCCCAGAAATTATATCCTCGAAGCCCTTCAGCCCATGCAGGAGCACCTGGGTGCCCAAATTTTCTCCGGGAAGCGCCAGGGTGCTGGTTGCGTCTCTTTCTCGTGGTCCAAAACTACAGACACATGTGCTGGGTTCCATGTTGATATTGGTTCCCTAAAGCCAGGAGCATTACCTTCCCAGTGGGAGAGCTGAAAGGGCGGCCTCAAAGTGTGCTGAGAACCAGTGCGGTTGCTCGTGCTCTCTTCACCGTTAGAACGGCTTGGCGAAGGGCAAGGCAGTGTGACTGGAGAAACCCTCTCTCTTCTCCTCCGTGCAGGAGGCTTTCCTGGCGCCCCATGTCCCTAAAGGGAACACTCTACTGTTCCACAAGGACCAAAGTAAGGTTAGGGATTCCATCCATGAATGGACTCGTGCAGAGTTTGGCCAGGACACCTTAAGCATGTAGTGCATGAAAGTTAGCATGCCCCTCTGGAGGCTGCTGCTGCCTCAGCATATGCCTTGGAAGAACACTGGGTGGCGGAAGTGTTCTTGGGGCCCTGCGCCTCTGTCCACTCTAAAAGTGCCCCGGTTCATCTCTGTGAATGCAGAGTGAGCCGCAACAGCCTGTTCTCTTTGCCGGATAACTTCCTGACCAAAACATTCAAAAGTGCCCCTGAGCAGAGCTGTAACAGTTCGTACGTGGATCGTCAGGGCTCTCAGTGCTGAGGCTGAGGAGCAATAGGAAACAAGGTGCGCAGTGTCCCTTCTGTGTGTTCTTCACCTGTCGGCACTTTCTGGCAAGCCGTGACTCGACTTTAGAGGCAGTCTTGCAAACCGACAGTTTGCCCCTGAACACTGCTAGCCTTCTGGCAGGTTCAGGGCACCGCACACTGATCACGAAGTACAAAGAACCAAGGTCCGGGGAGAGCATCCACAATGCTTGGCGCCAGGCAGCCTTTGCCCAGAAGCCTCAGGCAAAGCAGTGGCTTGACGCGAGTGTGCTGTTCAGGACTCCTAGGACTCCTGGGGGCTCACCACGTCGCATGGAAAAACACTGTGTTCCCAATGTGTCTTCTTGGGCGACCTCACCAAAAAGAGATACCTTAGGCAATTGGGACTGGTTCCCTGCATGAAGGAGGAAAGGCAACACTCTGCTCTCTTCGCTGCCCACCTATTTGGCCAAGCGTTCCAAAGTCCTCCCGGACTCCGGCCTAGCAGCTCCTAGGTGGAATGCAGACGGTCCGCACTGCTGAACCACTGCTGCGATGAGGAAACACTGTGTTTACGGTTCCTACTGGGAACCCTTACCTGCCGTGTCTCTGTGGGAGCAGAAGGTCGACTTCAGAGGCAGCCAGACAAACGTACAGTTTGCCCTTTCAACGCTACCTGGGGTTCTGTAAGACACGCGGACACTGTTGTCTATCCCCAGAAATTATATCCTCGAAGCCCTTCAGCCCATGCAGGAGCACCTGGGTGCCCAAATTTTCTCCGGGAAGCGCCAGGGTGCTGGTTGCGTCTCTTTCTCGTGGTCCAAAACTACAGACACATGTGCTGGGATCCATGTTGATATTGGTTCCCTAAAGCCAGGAGCATTACTTTCCCAGTGGGAGAGCTGAAAGGGCGGCCTCAAAGTGTGCTGAGAACCAGTGCGGTTGCTCGTGCTCTCTTCACCGTTAGAACGGCTTGGCGAAGGGCAAGGCAGTGTGACTGGAGAAACCCTCTCTCTTCTCCTCCGTGCAGGAGGCTTTCCTGGCGCCCCATGTCCCTAAAGGGAACACTCTACTGTTCCACAAGGACCAAAGTAAGGTTAGGGATTCCGTCCATGAATGGACTCGAGCAGAGTTTGGCCAGGACACCTTAAGCATGTAGTGCATGAAAGTTAGCATGCCCCTCTGGAGGCTGCTGCTGCCTCAGCATATGCCTTGGAAGAACACTGGGTGGCGGAAGTGTTCTTGGGGCCCTGCGCCTCTGTCCACTCTAAAAGTGCCCGGGTTCATCTCTGTGAATGCAGAGTGAGCCGCAACAGCCAGTTCTCTTTGCCGGAAAACTTCCTGACCAAAACATTCAAAAGTGCCCCTGAGCAGAGCTGTAAAGGTTCGTACGTGGACCGTCAGGGCTCTCAGTGCGGAAGCTGAGGAGCAATAGGAAACAAGGTGCGCTGTGTCCCTTCTGAGTGTTCTTCACCTGTCGGCACTTTCTGGCAAGCCGTGACTCGACTTTAGAGGCAGTCTTGCAAACCGACAGTTTGCCCCTGAACACTGCTAGCCTTCTGGCAGGTTCAGGGCACCGCACACTGATCACGAAGTACAAAGAACCAAGGTCCGGGGAGAGCATCCACAATGCTTGGCGCCAGGCAGCCTTTGCCCAGAAGCCTCAGGCAAAGCAGTGGCTTGACGCGAGTGTGCTGTTCAGGACTCCTAGGACTCCTGGGGGCTCACCACGTCGCATGGAAAAACACTGTGTTCCCAATGTGTCTTCTTGGGCGACCTCACCAAAAAGAGATACCTTAGGCAATTGGGACTGGTTCCCTGCATGAAGGAGGAAAGGCAACACTCTGCTCTCTTCGCTGCCCACCTATTTGGCCAAGCGTTCCAAAGTCCTCCCGGACTCCGGCCTAGCAGCTCCTAGGTGGAATGCAGACGGTCCGCACTGCTGAACCACTGCTGCGATGAGGAAACACTGTGTTTACGGTTCCTACTGGGAACCCTTACCTGCCGTGTCTCTGTGGGAGCAGAAGGTCGACTTCAGAGGCAGCCAGACAAACGTACAGTTTGCCCTTTCAACGCTACCTGGGGTTTTGTAAGACACGCGGACACTGTTGCCTATCCCCAGAAATTATATCCTCGAAGCCCTTCAACCCATGCAGGAGCACCTGGGTGCCCAAATTTTCTCCGGGAAGCGCCAGGGTGCTGGTTGCGTCTCTTTCTCGTGGTCCAAAACTACAGACACATGTGCTGGGTTCCATGTTGATATTGGTTCCCTAAAGCCAGGAGCATTACCTTCCCAGTGGGAGAGCTGAAAGGGCGGCCTCAAAGTGTGCTGAGAACCAGTGCGGTTGCTCGTGCTCTCTTCACCGTTAGAACGGCTTGGCGAAGGGCAAGGCAGTGTGACTGGAGAAACCCTCTCTCTTCTCCTCCGTGCAGGAGGCTTTCCTGGCGCCCCATGTCCCTAAAGGGAACACTCTACTGTTCCACAAGGACCAAAGTAAGGTTAGGGATTCCATCCATGAATGGACTCGTGCAGAGTTTGGCCAGGACACCTTAAGCATGTAGTGCATGAAAGTTAGCATGCCCCTCTGGAGGCTGCTGCTGCCTCAGCATATGCCTTGGAAGAACACTGGGTGGCGGAAGTGTTCTTGGGGCCCTGCGCCTCTGTCCACTCTAAAAGTGCCCCGGTTCATCTCTGTGAATGCAGAGTGAGCCGCAACAGCCTGTTCTCTTTGCCGGATAACTTCCTGACCAAAACATTCAAAAGTGCCCCTGAGCAGAGCTGTAACAGTTCGTACGTGGATCGTCAGGGCTCTCAGTGCTGAGGCTGAGGAGCAATAGGAAACAAGGTGCGCAGTGTCCCTTCTGGGTGTTCTTCACCTGTCGGCACTTTCTGGCAAGCCGTGACTCGACTTTAGAGGCAGGCTTGCAAACCCACAGTTTGCCCCTGAACACTGCTAGGCTTCTGGCAGGTTCAGGGCACCGCACACTGATCACGAAGTACAAAGAATCAAGGTCCGGGGAGAGCATCCACAATGCTTGGCGCCAGGCAGCCTTTGCCCAGAAGCCTCAGGCAAAGCAGTGGCTTGACGCGAGTGTGCTGTTCAGGACTCCTAGGACTCCTGGGGGCTCACCACGTCGCATGGAAAAACACTGTGTTCCCAATGTGTCTTCTTGGGCGACCTCACCAAAAAGAGATACCTTAGGCAATTGGGACTGGTTCCCTGCATGAAGGAGGAAAGGCAACACTCTGCTCTCTTCGCTGCCCACCTATTTGGCCAAGCGTTCCAAAGTCCTCCCGGACTCCGGCCTAGCAGCTCCTAGGTGGAATGCAGACGGTCCGCACTGCTGAACCACTGCTGCGATGAGGAAACACTGTGTTTACGGTTCCTACTGGGAACCCTTACCTGCCGTGTCTCTGTGGGAGCAGAAGGTCGACTTCAGAGGCAGCCAGACAAACGTACAGTTTGCCCTTTCAACGCTACCTGGGGTTCTGTAAGACACGCGGACACTGTTGTCTATCCCCAGAAATTATATCCTCGAAGCCCTTCAGCCCATGCAGGAGCACCTGGGTGCCCAAATTTTCTCCGGGAAGCGCCAGGGTGCTGGTTGCGTCTCTTTCTCGTGGTCCAAAACTACAGACACATGTGCTGGGATCCATGTTGATATTGGTTCCCTAAAGCCAGGAGCATTACTTTCCCAGTGGGAGAGCTGAAAGGGCGGCCTCAAAGTGTGCTGAGAACCAGTGCGGTTGCTCGTGCTCTCTTCACCGTTAGAACGGCTTGGCGAAGGGCAAGGCAGTGTGACTGGAGAAACCCTCTCTCTTCTCCTCCGTGCAGGAGGCTTTCCTGGCGCCCCATGTCCCTAAAGGGAACACTCTACTGTTCCACAAGGACCAAAGTAAGGTTAGGGATTCCGTCCATGAATGGACTCGTGCAGAGTTTGGCCAGGACACCTTAAGCATGTAGTGCATGAAAGTTAGCATGCCCCTCTGGAGGCTGCTGCTGCCTCAGCATATGCCTTGGAAGAACACTGGGTGGCGGAAGTGTTCTTGGGGCCCTGCGCCTCTGTCCACTCTAAAAGTGCCCGGGTTCATCTCTGTGAATGCAGAGTGAGCCGCAACAGCCAGTTCTCTTTGCCGGAAAACTTCCTGACCAAAACATTCAAAAGTGCCCCTGAGCAGAGCTGTAAAAGTTCGTACGTGGACCGTCAGGGCTCTCAGTGCGGAAGCTGAGGAGCAATAGGAAACAAGGTGCGCAGTGTCCCTTCTGAGTGTTCTTCACCTGTCGGCACTTTCTGGCAAGCCGTGACTCGACTTTAGAGGCAGTCTTGCAAACCGACAGTTTGCCCCTGAACACTGCTAGGCTTCTGGCAGGTTCAGGGCACCGCACACTGATCACGAAGTACAAAGAACCAAGGTCCGGGGAGAGCATCCACAATGCTTGGCGCCAGGCAGCCTTTGCCCAGAAGCCTCAGGCAAAGCAGTGGCTTGACGCGAGTGTGCTGTTCAGGACTCCTAGGACTCCTGGGGGCTCACCACGTCGCATGGAAAAACACTGTGTTCCCAATGTGTCTTCTTGGGCGACCTCACCAAAAAGAGATACCTTAGGCAATTGGGACTGGTTCCCTGCATGAAGGAGGAAAGGCAACACTCTGCTCTCTTCGCTGCCCACCTATTTGGCCAAGCGTTCCAAAGTCCTCCCGGACTCCGGCCTAGCAGCTCCTAGGTGGAATGCAGACGGTCCGCACTGCTGAACCACTGCTGCGATGAGGAAACACTGTGTTTACGGTTCCTACTGGGAACCCTTACCTGCCGTGTCTCTGTGGGAGCAGAAGGTCGACTTCAGAGGCAGCCAGACAAACGTACAGTTTGCCCTTTCAACGCTACCTGGGGTTTTGTAAGACACGCGGACACTGTTGCCTATCCCCAGAAATTATATCCTCGAAGCCCTTCAGCCCATGCAGGAGCACCTGGGTGCCCAAATTTTCTCCGGGAAGCGCCAGGGTGCTGGTTGCGTCTCTTTCTCGTGGTCCAAAACTACAGACACATGTGCTGGGTTCCATGTTGATATTGGTTCCCTAAAGCCAGGAGCATTACCTTCCCAGTGGGAGAGCTGAAAGGGCGGCCTCAAAGTGTGCTGAGAACCAGTGCGGTTGCTCGTGCTCTCTTCACCGTTAGAACGGCTTGGCGAAGGGCAAGGCAGTGTGACTGGAGAAACCCTCTCTCTTCTCCTCCGTGCAGGAGGCTTTCCTGGCGCCCCATGTCCCTAAAGGGAACACTCTACTGTTCCACAAGGACCAAAGTAAGGTTAGGGATTCCATCCATGAATGGACTCGTGCAGAGTTTGGCCAGGACACCTTAAGCATGTAGTGCATGAAAGTTAGCATGCCCCTCTGGAGGCTGCTGCTGCCTCAGCATATGCCTTGGAAGAACACTGGGTGGCGGAAGTGTTCTTGGGGCCCTGCGCCTCTGTCCACTCTAAAAGTGCCCCGGTTCATCTCTGTGAATGCAGAGTGAGCCGCAACAGCCTGTTCTCTTTGCCGGATAACTTCCTGACCAAAACATTCAAAAGTGCCCCTGAGCAGAGCTGTAACAGTTCGTACGTGGATCGTCAGGGCTCTCAGTGCTGAGGCTGAGGAGCAATAGGAAACAAGGTGCGCAGTGTCCCTTCTGGGTGTTCTTCACCTGTCGGCACTTTCTGGCAAGCCGTGACTCGACTTTAGAGGCAGGCTTGCAAACCCACAGTTTGCCCCTGAACACTGCTAGGCTTCTGGCAGGTTCAGGGCACCGCACACTGATCACGAAGTACAAAGAATCAAGGTCCGGGGAGAGCATCCACAATGCTTGGCGCCAGGCAGCCTTTGCCCAGAAGCCTCAGGCAAAGCAGTGGCTTGACGCGAGTGTGCTGTTCAGGACTCCTAGGACTCCTGGGGGCTCACCACGTCGCATGGAAAAACACTGTGTTCCCAATGTGTCTTCTTGGGCGACCTCACCAAAAAGAGATACCTTAGGCAATTGGGACTGGTTCCCTGCATGAAGGAGGAAAGGCAACACTCTGCTCTCTTCGCTGCCCACCTATTTGGCCAAGCGTTCCAAAGTCCTCCCGGACTCCGGCCTAGCAGCTCCTAGGTGGAATGCAGACGGTCCGCACTGCTGAACCACTGCTGCGATGAGGAAACACTGTGTTTACGGTTCCTACTGGGAACCCTTACCTGCCGTGTCTCTGTGGGAGCAGAAGGTCGACTTCAGAGGCAGCCAGACAAACGTACAGTTTGCCCTTTCAACGCTACCTGGGGTTCTGTAAGACACGCGGACACTGTTGTCTATCCCCAGAAATTATATCCTCGAAGCCCTTCAGCCCATGCAGGAGCACCTGGGTGCCCAAATTTTCTCCGGGAAGCGCCAGGGTGCTGGTTGCGTCTCTTTCTCGTGGTCCAAAACTACAGACACATGTGCTGGGATCCATGTTGATATTGGTTCCCTAAAGCCAGGAGCATTACTTTCCCAGTGGGAGAGCTGAAAGGGCGGCCTCAAAGTGTGCTGAGAACCAGTGCGGTTGCTCGTGCTCTCTTCACCGTTAGAACGGCTTGGCGAAGGGCAAGGCAGTGTGACTGGAGAAACCCTCTCTCTTCTCCTCCGTGCAGGAGGCTTTCCTGGCGCCCCATGTCCCTAAAGGGAACACTCTACTGTTCCACAAGGACCAAAGTAAGGTTAGGGATTCCGTCCATGAATGGACTCGTGCAGAGTTTGGCCAGGACACCTTAAGCATGTAGTGCATGAAAGTTAGCATGCCCCTCTGGAGGCTGCTGCTGCCTCAGCATATGCCTTGGAAGAACACTGGGTGGCGGAAGTGTTCTTGGGGCCCTGCGCCTCTGTCCACTCTAAAAGTGCCCGGGTTCATCTCTGTGAATGCAGAGTGAGCCGCAACAGCCAGTTCTCTTTGCCGGAAAACTTCCTGACCAAAACATTCAAAAGTGCCCCTGAGCAGAGCTGTAAAAGTTCGTACGTGGACCGTCAGGGCTCTCAGTGCGGAAGCTGAGGAGCAATAGGAAACAAGGTGCGCAGTGTCCCTTCTGAGTGTTCTTCACCTGTCGGCACTTTCTGGCAAGCCGTGACTCGACTTTAGAGGCAGTCTTGCAAACCGACAGTTTGCCCCTGAACACTGCTAGGCTTCTGGCAGGTTCAGGGCACCGCACACTGATCACGAAGTACAAAGAACCAAGGTCCGGGGAGAGCATCCACAATGCTTGGCGCCAGGCAGCCTTTGCCCAGAAGCCTCAGGCAAAGCAGTGGCTTGACGCGAGTGTGCTGTTCAGGACTCCTAGGACTCCTGGGGGCTCACCACGTCGCATGGAAAAACACTGTGTTCCCAATGTGTCTTCTTGGGCGACCTCACCAAAAAGAGATACCTTAGGCAATTGGGACTGGTTCCCTGCATGAAGGAGGAAAGGCAACACTCTGCTCTCTTCGCTGCCCACCTATTTGGCCAAGCGTTCCAAAGTCCTCCCGGACTCCGGCCTAGCAGCTCCTAGGTGGAATGCAGACGGTCCGCACTGCTGAACCACTGCTGCGATGAGGAAACACTGTGTTTACGGTTCCTACTGGGAACCCTTACCTGCCGTGTCTCTGTGGGAGCAGAAGGTCGACTTCAGAGGCAGCCAGACAAACGTACAGTTTGCCCTTTAAACGCTACCTGGGGTTTTGTAAGACACGCGGACACTGTTGCCTATCCCCAGAAATTATATCCTCGAAGCCCTTCAGCCCATGCAGGAGCACCTGGGTGCCCAAATTTTTTCCGGGAAGCGCCAGGGTGCTGGTTGCGTCTCTTTCTCGTGGTCCAAAACTACAGACACATGTGCTGGGTTCCATGTTGATATTGGTTCCCTAAAGCCAGGAGCATTACCTTCCCAGTGGGAGAGCTGAAAGGGCGGCCTCAAAGTGTGCTGAGAACCAGTGCGGTTGCTCGTGCTCTCTTCACCGTTAGAACGGCTTGGCGAAGGGCAAGGCAGTGTGACTGGAGAAACCCTCTCTCTTCTCCTCCGTGCAGGAGGCTTTCCTGGCGCCCCATGTCCCTAAAGGGAACACTCTACTGTTCCACAAGGACCAAAGTAAGGTTAGGGATTCCATCCATGAATGGACTCGTGCAGAGTTTGGCCAGGACACCTTAAGCATGTAGTGCATGAAAGTTAGCATGCCCCTCTGGAGGCTGCTGCTGCCTCAGCATATGCCTTGGAAGAACACTGGGTGGCGGAAGTGTTCTTGGGGCCCTGCGCCTCTGTCCACTCTAAAAGTGCCCCGGTTCATCTCTGTGAATGCAGAGTGAGCCGCAACAGCCTGTTCTCTTTGCCGGATAACTTCCTGACCAAAACATTCAAAAGTGCCCCTGAGCAGAGCTGTAACAGTTCGTACGTGGATCGTCAGGGCTCTCAGTGCTGAGGCTGAGGAGCAATAGGAAACAAGGTGCGCAGTGTCCCTTCTGGGTGTTCTTCACCTGTCGGCACTTTCTGGCAAGCCGTGACTCGACTTTAGAGGCAGGCTTGCAAACCGACAGTTTGCCCCTGAACACTGCTAGGCTTCTGGCAGGTTCAGGGCACCGCACACTGATCACGAAGTACAAAGAACCAAGGTCCGGGGAGAGCATCCACAATGCTTGGCGCCAGGCAGCCTTTGCCCAGAAGCCTCAGGCAAAGCAGTGGCTTGACGCGAGTGTGCTGTTCAGGACTCCTAGGACTCCTGGGGGCTCACCACGTCGCATGGAAAAACACTGTGTTCCCAATGTGTCTTCTTGGGCGACCTCACCAAAAAGAGATACCTTAGGCAATTGGGACTGGTTCCCTGCATGAAGGAGGAAAGGCAACACTCTGCTCTCTTCGCTGCCCACCTATTTGGCCAAGCGTTCCAAAGTCCTCCCGGACTCCGGCCTAGCAGCTCCTAGGTGGAATGCAGACGGTCCGCACTGCTGAACCACTGCTGCGATGAGGAAACACTGTGTTTACGGTTCCTACTGGGAACCCTTACCTGCCGTGTCTCTGTGGGAGCAGAAGGTCGACTTCAGAGGCAGCCAGACAAACGTACAGTTTGCCCTTTCAACGCTACCTGGGGTTTTGTAAGACACGCGGACACTGTTGCCTATCCCCAGAAATTATATCCTCGAAGCCCTTCAGCCCATGCAGGAGCACCTGGGTGCCCAAATTTTCTCCGGGAAGCGCCAGGGTGCTGGTTGCGTCTCTTTCTCGTGGTCCAAAACTACAGACACATGTGCTGGGTTCCATGTTGATATTGGTTCCCTAAAGCCAGGAGCATTACCTTCCCAGTGGGAGAGCTGAAAGGGCGGCCTCAAAGTGTGCTGAGAACCAGTGCGGTTGCTCGTGCTCTCTTCACCGTTAGAACGGCTTGGCGAAGGGCAAGGCAGTGTGACTGGAGAAACCCTCTCTCTTCTCCTCCGTGCAGGAGGCTTTCCTGGCGCCCCATGTCCCTAAAGGGAACACTCTACTGTTCCACAAGGACCAAAGTAAGGTTAGGGATTCCATCCATGAATGGACTCGTGCAGAGTTTGGCCAGGACACCTTAAGCATGTAGTGCATGAAAGTTAGCATGCCCCTCTGGAGGCTGCTGCTGCCTCAGCATATGCCTTGGAAGAACACTGGGTGGCGGAAGTGTTCTTGGGGCCCTGCGCCTCTGTCCACTCTAAAAGTGCCCCGGTTCATCTCTGTGAATGCAGAGTGAGCCGCAACAGCCTGTTCTCTTTGCCGGATAACTTCCTGACCAAAACATTCAAAAGTGCCCCTGAGCAGAGCTGTAACAGTTCGTACGTGGATCGTCAGGGCTCTCAGTGCTGAGGCTGAGGAGCAATAGGAAACAAGGTGCGCAGTGTCCCTTCTGGGTGTTCTTCACCTGTCGGCACTTTCTGGCAAGCCGTGACTCGACTTTAGAGGCAGGCTTGCAAACCCACAGTTTGCCCCTGAACACTGCTAGGCTTCTGGCAGGTTCAGGGCACCGCACACTGATCACGAAGTACAAAGAATCAAGGTCCGGGGAGAGCATCCACAATGCTTGGCGCCAGGCAGCCTTTGCCCAGAAGCCTCAGGCAAAGCAGTGGCTTGACGCGAGTGTGCTGTTCAGGACTCCTAGGACTCCTGGGGGCTCACCACGTCGCATGGAAAAACACTGTGTTCCCAATGTGTCTTCTTGGGCGACCTCACCAAAAAGAGATACCTTAGGCAATTGGGACTGGTTCCCTGCATGAAGGAGGAAAGGCAACACTCTGCTCTCTTCGCTGCCCACCTATTTGGCCAAGCGTTCCAAAGTCCTCCCGGACTCCGGCCTAGCAGCTCCTAGGTGGAATGCAGACGGTCCGCACTGCTGAACCACTGCTGCGATGAGGAAACACTGTGTTTACGGTTCCTACTGGGAACCCTTACCTGCCGTGTCTCTGTGGGAGCAGAAGGTCGACTTCAGAGGCAGCCAGACAAACGTACAGTTTGCCCTTTCAACGCTACCTGGGGTTCTGTAAGACACGCGGACACTGTTGTCTATCCCCAGAAATTATATCCTCGAAGCCCTTCAGCCCATGCAGGAGCACCTGGGTGCCCAAATTTTCTCCGGGAAGCGCCAGGGTGCTGGTTGCGTCTCTTTCTCGTGGTCCAAAACTACAGACACATGTGCTGGGATCCATGTTGATATTGGTTCCCTAAAGCCAGGAGCATTACTTTCCCAGTGGGAGAGCTGAAAGGGCGGCCTCAAAGTGTGCTGAGAACCAGTGCGGTTGCTCGTGCTCTCTTCACCGTTAGAACGGCTTGGCGAAGGGCAAGGCAGTGTGACTGGAGAAACCCTCTCTCTTCTCCTCCGTGCAGGAGGCTTTCCTGGCGCCCCATGTCCCTAAAGGGAACACTCTACTGTTCCACAAGGACCAAAGTAAGGTTAGGGATTCCGTCCATGAATGGACTCGTGCAGAGTTTGGCCAGGACACCTTAAGCATGTAGTGCATGAAAGTTAGCATGCCCCTCTGGAGGCTGCTGCTGCCTCAGCATATGCCTTGGAAGAACACTGGGTGGCGGAAGTGTTCTTGGGGCCCTGCGCCTCTGTCCACTCTAAAAGTGCCCGGGTTCATCTCTGTGAATGCAGAGTGAGCCGCAACAGCCAGTTCTCTTTGCCGGAAAACTTCCTGACCAAAACATTCAAAAGTGCCCCTGAGCAGAGCTGTAAAAGTTCGTACGTGGACCGTCAGGGCTCTCAGTGCGGAAGCTGAGGAGCAATAGGAAACAAGGTGCGCAGTGTCCCTTCTGAGTGTTCTTCACCTGTCGGCACTTTCTGGCAAGCCGTGACTCGACTTTAGAGGCAGTCTTGCAAACCGACAGTTTGCCCCTGAACACTGCTAGGCTTCTGGCAGGTTCAGGGCACCGCACACTGATCACGAAGTACAAAGAACCAAGGTCCGGGGAGAGCATCCACAATGCTTGGCGCCAGGCAGCCTTTGCCCAGAAGCCTCAGGCAAAGCAGTGGCTTGACGCGAGTGTGCTGTTCAGGACTCCTAGGACTCCTGGGGGCTCACCACGTCGCATGGAAAAACACTGTGTTCCCAATGTGTCTTCTTGGGCGACCTCACCAAAAAGAGATACCTTAGGCAATTGGGACTGGTTCCCTGCATGAAGGAGGAAAGGCAACACTCTGCTCTCTTCGCTGCCCACCTATTTGGCCAAGCGTTCCAAAGTCCTCCCGGACTCCGGCCTAGCAGCTCCTAGGTGGAATGCAGACGGTCCGCACTGCTGAACCACTGCTGCGATGAGGAAACACTGTGTTTACGGTTCCTACTGGGAACCCTTACCTGCCGTGTCTCTGTGGGAGCAGAAGGTCGACTTCAGAGGCAGCCAGACAAACGTACAGTTTGCCCTTTCAACGCTACCTGGGGTTTTGTAAGACACGCGGACACTGTTGCCTATCCCCAGAAATTATATCCTCGAAGCCCTTCAGCCCATGCAGGAGCACCTGGGTGCCCAAATTTTCTCCGGGAAGCGCCAGGGTGCTGGTTGCGTCTCTTTCTCGTGGTCCAAAACTACAGACACATGTGCTGGGTTCCATGTTGATATTGGTTCCCTAAAGCCAGGAGCATTACCTTCCCAGTGGGAGAGCTGAAAGGGCGGCCTCAAAGTGTGCTGAGAACCAGTGCGGTTGCTCGTGCTCTCTTCACCGTTAGAACGGCTTGGCGAAGGGCAAGGCAGTGTGACTGGAGAAACCCTCTCTCTTCTCCTCCGTGCAGGAGGCTTTCCTGGCGCCCCATGTCCCTAAAGGGAACACTCTACTGTTCCACAAGGACCAAAGTAAGGTTAGGGATTCCATCCATGAATGGACTCGTGCAGAGTTTGGCCAGGACACCTTAAGCATGTAGTGCATGAAAGTTAGCATGCCCCTCTGGAGGCTGCTGCTGCCTCAGCATATGCCTTGGAAGAACACTGGGTGGCGGAAGTGTTCTTGGGGCCCTGCGCCTCTGTCCACTCTAAAAGTGCCCCGGTTCATCTCTGTGAATGCAGAGTGAGCCGCAACAGCCTGTTCTCTTTGCCGGATAACTTCCTGACCAAAACATTCAAAAGTGCCCCTGAGCAGAGCTGTAACAGTTCGTACGTGGATCGTCAGGGCTCTCAGTGCTGAGGCTGAGGAGCAATAGGAAACAAGGTGCGCAGTGTCCCTTCTGGGTGTTCTTCACCTGTCGGCACTTTCTGGCAAGCCGTGACTCGACTTTAGAGGCAGGCTTGCAAACCCACAGTTTGCCCCTGAACACTGCTAGGCTTCTGGCAGGTTCAGGGCACCGCACACTGATCACGAAGTACAAAGAATCAAGGTCCGGGGAGAGCATCCACAATGCTTGGCGCCAGGCAGCCTTTGCCCAGAAGCCTCAGGCAAAGCAGTGGCTTGACGCGAGTGTGCTGTTCAGGACTCCTAGGACTCCTGGGGGCTCACCACGTCGCATGGAAAAACACTGTGTTCCCAATGTGTCTTCTTGGGCGACCTCACCAAAAAGAGATACCTTAGGCAATTGGGACTGGTTCCCTGCATGAAGGAGGAAAGGCAACACTCTGCTCTCTTCGCTGCCCACCTATTTGGCCAAGCGTTCCAAAGTCCTCCCGGACTCCGGCCTAGCAGCTCCTAGGTGGAATGCAGACGGTCCGCACTGCTGAACCACTGCTGCGATGAGGAAACACTGTGTTTACGGTTCCTACTGGGAACCCTTACCTGCCGTGTCTCTGTGGGAGCAGAAGGTCGACTTCAGAGGCAGCCAGACAAACGTACAGTTTGCCCTTTCAACGCTACCTGGGGTTCTGTAAGACACGCGGACACTGTTGTCTATCCCCAGAAATTATATCCTCGAAGCCCTTCAGCCCATGCAGGAGCACCTGGGTGCCCAAATTTTCTCCGGGAAGCGCCAGGGTGCTGGTTGCGTCTCTTTCTCGTGGTCCAAAACTACAGACACATGTGCTGGGATCCATGTTGATATTGGTTCCCTAAAGCCAGGAGCATTACTTTCCCAGTGGGAGAGCTGAAAGGGCGGCCTCAAAGTGTGCTGAGAACCAGTGCGGTTGCTCGTGCTCTCTTCACCGTTAGAACGGCTTGGCGAAGGGCAAGGCAGTGTGACTGGAGAAACCCTCTCTCTTCTCCTCCGTGCAGGAGGCTTTCCTGGCGCCCCATGTCCCTAAAGGGAACACTCTACTGTTCCACAAGGACCAAAGTAAGGTTAGGGATTCCGTCCATGAATGGACTCGTGCAGAGTTTGGCCAGGACACCTTAAGCATGTAGTGCATGAAAGTTAGCATGCCCCTCTGGAGGCTGCTGCTGCCTCAGCATATGCCTTGGAAGAACACTGGGTGGCGGAAGTGTTCTTGGGGCCCTGCGCCTCTGTCCACTCTAAAAGTGCCCGGGTTCATCTCTGTGAATGCAGAGTGAGCCGCAACAGCCAGTTCTCTTTGCCGGAAAACTTCCTGACCAAAACATTCAAAAGTGCCCCTGAGCAGAGCTGTAAAAGTTCGTACGTGGACCGTCAGGGCTCTCAGTGCGGAAGCTGAGGAGCAATAGGAAACAAGGTGCGCAGTGTCCCTTCTGAGTGTTCTTCACCTGTCGGCACTTTCTGGCAAGCCGTGACTCGACTTTAGAGGCAGTCTTGCAAACCGACAGTTTGCGCCTGAACACTGCTAGCCTTCTGGCAGGTTCAGGGCACCGCACACTGATCACGAAGTACAAAGAACCAAGGTCCGGGGAGAGCATCCACAATGCTTGGCGCCAGGCAGCCTTTGCCCAGAAGCCTCAGGCAAAGCAGTGGCTTGACGCGAGTGTGCTGTTCAGGACTCCTAGGACTCCTGGGGGCTCACCACGTCGCATGGAAAAACACTGTGTTCCCAATGTGTCTTCTTGGGCGACCTCACCAAAAAGAGATACCTTAGGCAATTGGGACTGGTTCCCTGCATGAAGGAGGAAAGGCAACACTCTGCTCTCTTCGCTGCCCACCTATTTGGCCAAGCGTTCCAAAGTCCTCCCGGACTCCGGCCTAGCAGCTCCTAGGTGGAATGCAGACGGTCCGCACTGCTGAACCACTGCTGCGATGAGGAAACACTGTGTTTACGGTTCCTACTGGGAACCCTTACCTGCCGTGTCTCTGTGGGAGCAGAAGGTCGACTTCAGAGGCAGCCAGACAAACGTACAGTTTGCCCTTTCAACGCTACCTGGGGTTTTGTAAGACACGCGGACACTGTTGCCTATCCCCAGAAATTATATCCTCGAAGCCCTTCAGCCCATGCAGGAGCACCTGGGTGCCCAAATTTTCTCCGGGAAGCGCCAGGGTGCTGGTTGCGTCTCTTTCTCGTGGTCCAAAACTACAGACACATGTGCTGGGTTCCATGTTGATATTGGTTCCCTAAAGCCAGGAGCATTACCTTCCCAGTGGGAGAGCTGAAAGGGCGGCCTCAAAGTGTGCTGAGAACCAGTGCGGTTGCTCGTGCTCTCTTCACCGTTAGAACGGCTTGGCGAAGGGCAAGGCAGTGTGACTGGAGAAACCCTCTCTCTTCTCCTCCGTGCAGGAGGCTTTCCTGGCGCCCCATGTCCCTAAAGGGAACACTCTACTGTTCCACAAGGACCAAAGTAAGGTTAGGGATTCCATCCATGAATGGACTCGTGCAGAGTTTGGCCAGGACACCTTAAGCATGTAGTGCATGAAAGTTAGCATGCCCCTCTGGAGGCTGCTGCTGCCTCAGCATATGCCTTGGAAGAACACTGGGTGGCGGAAGTGTTCTTGGGGCCCTGCGCCTCTGTCCACTCTAAAAGTGCCCCGGTTCATCTCTGTGAATGCAGAGTGAGCCGCAACAGCCTGTTCTCTTTGCCGGATAACTTCCTGACCAAAACATTCAAAAGTGCCCCTGAGCAGAGCTGTAACAGTTCGTACGTGGATCGTCAGGGCTCTCAGTGCTGAGGCTGAGGAGCAATAGGAAACAAGGTGCGCAGTGTCCCTTCTGTGTGTTCTTCACCTGTCGGCACTTTCTGGCAAGCCGTGACTCGACTTTAGAGGCAGTCTTGCAAACCGACAGTTTGCCCCTGAACACTGCTAGCCTTCTGGCAGGTTCAGGGCACCGCACACTGATCACGAAGTACAAAGAACCAAGGTCCGGGGAGAGCATCCACAATGCTTGGCGCCAGGCAGCCTTTGCCCAGAAGCCTCAGGCAAAGCAGTGGCTTGACGCGAGTGTGCTGTTCAGGACTCCTAGGACTCCTGGGGGCTCACCACGTCGCATGGAAAAACACTGTGTTCCCAATGTGTCTTCTTGGGCGACCTCACCAAAAAGAGATACCTTAGGCAATTGGGACTGGTTCCCTGCATGAAGGAGGAAAGGCAACACTCTGCTCTCTTCGCTGCCCACCTATTTGGCCAAGCGTTCCAAAGTCCTCCCGGACTCCGGCCTAGCAGCTCCTAGGTGGAATGCAGACGGTCCGCACTGCTGAACCACTGCTGCGATGAGGAAACACTGTGTTTACGGTTCCTACTGGGAACCCTTACCTGCCGTGTCTCTGTGGGAGCAGAAGGTCGACTTCAGAGGCAGCCAGACAAACGTACAGTTTGCCCTTTCAACGCTACCTGGGGTTCTGTAAGACACGCGGACACTGTTGTCTATCCCCAGAAATTATATCCTCGAAGCCCTTCAGCCCATGCAGGAGCACCTGGGTGCCCAAATTTTCTCCGGGAAGCGCCAGGGTGCTGGTTGCGTCTCTTTCTCGTGGTCCAAAACTACAGACACATGTGCTGGGATCCATGTTGATATTGGTTCCCTAAAGCCAGGAGCATTACTTTCCCAGTGGGAGAGCTGAAAGGGCGGCCTCAAAGTGTGCTGAGAACCAGTGCGGTTGCTCGTGCTCTCTTCACCGTTAGAACGGCTTGGCGAAGGGCAAGGCAGTGTGACTGGAGAAACCCTCTCTCTTCTCCTCCGTGCAGGAGGCTTTCCTGGCGCCCCATGTCCCTAAAGGGAACACTCTACTGTTCCACAAGGACCAAAGTAAGGTTAGGGATTCCGTCCATGAATGGACTCGAGCAGAGTTTGGCCAGGACACCTTAAGCATGTAGTGCATGAAAGTTAGCATGCCCCTCTGGAGGCTGCTGCTGCCTCAGCATATGCCTTGGAAGAACACTGGGTGGCGGAAGTGTTCTTGGGGCCCTGCGCCTCTGTCCACTCTAAAAGTGCCCGGGTTCATCTCTGTGAATGCAGAGTGAGCCGCAACAGCCAGTTCTCTTTGCCGGAAAACTTCCTGACCAAAACATTCAAAAGTGCCCCTGAGCAGAGCTGTAAAGGTTCGTACGTGGACCGTCAGGGCTCTCAGTGCGGAAGCTGAGGAGCAATAGGAAACAAGGTGCGCTGTGTCCCTTCTGAGTGTTCTTCACCTGTCGGCACTTTCTGGCAAGCCGTGACTCGACTTTAGAGGCAGTCTTGCAAACCGACAGTTTGCCCCTGAACACTGCTAGCCTTCTGGCAGGTTCAGGGCACCGCACACTGATCACGAAGTACAAAGAACCAAGGTCCGGGGAGAGCATCCACAATGCTTGGCGCCAGGCAGCCTTTGCCCAGAAGCCTCAGGCAAAGCAGTGGCTTGACGCGAGTGTGCTGTTCAGGACTCCTAGGACTCCTGGGGGCTCACCACGTCGCATGGAAAAACACTGTGTTCCCAATGTGTCTTCTTGGGCGACCTCACCAAAAAGAGATACCTTAGGCAATTGGGACTGGTTCCCTGCATGAAGGAGGAAAGGCAACACTCTGCTCTCTTCGCTGCCCACCTATTTGGCCAAGCGTTCCAAAGTCCTCCCGGACTCCGGCCTAGCAGCTCCTAGGTGGAATGCAGACGGTCCGCACTGCTGAACCACTGCTGCGATGAGGAAACACTGTGTTTACGGTTCCTACTGGGAACCCTTACCTGCCGTGTCTCTGTGGGAGCAGAAGGTCGACTTCAGAGGCAGCCAGACAAACGTACAGTTTGCCCTTTCAACGCTACCTGGGGTTTTGTAAGACACGCGGACACTGTTGCCTATCCCCAGAAATTATATCCTCGAAGCCCTTCAACCCATGCAGGAGCACCTGGGTGCCCAAATTTTCTCCGGGAAGCGCCAGGGTGCTGGTTGCGTCTCTTTCTCGTGGTCCAAAACTACAGACACATGTGCTGGGTTCCATGTTGATATTGGTTCCCTAAAGCCAGGAGCATTACCTTCCCAGTGGGAGAGCTGAAAGGGCGGCCTCAAAGTGTGCTGAGAACCAGTGCGGTTGCTCGTGCTCTCTTCACCGTTAGAACGGCTTGGCGAAGGGCAAGGCAGTGTGACTGGAGAAACCCTCTCTCTTCTCCTCCGTGCAGGAGGCTTTCCTGGCGCCCCATGTCCCTAAAGGGAACACTCTACTGTTCCACAAGGACCAAAGTAAGGTTAGGGATTCCATCCATGAATGGACTCGTGCAGAGTTTGGCCAGGACACCTTAAGCATGTAGTGCATGAAAGTTAGCATGCCCCTCTGGAGGCTGCTGCTGCCTCAGCATATGCCTTGGAAGAACACTGGGTGGCGGAAGTGTTCTTGGGGCCCTGCGCCTCTGTCCACTCTAAAAGTGCCCCGGTTCATCTCTGTGAATGCAGAGTGAGCCGCAACAGCCTGTTCTCTTTGCCGGATAACTTCCTGACCAAAACATTCAAAAGTGCCCCTGAGCAGAGCTGTAACAGTTCGTACGTGGATCGTCAGGGCTCTCAGTGCTGAGGCTGAGGAGCAATAGGAAACAAGGTGCGCAGTGTCCCTTCTGGGTGTTCTTCACCTGTCGGCACTTTCTGGCAAGCCGTGACTCGACTTTAGAGGCAGGCTTGCAAACCCACAGTTTGCCCCTGAACACTGCTAGGCTTCTGGCAGGTTCAGGGCACCGCACACTGATCACGAAGTACAAAGAATCAAGGTCCGGGGAGAGCATCCACAATGCTTGGCGCCAGGCAGCCTTTGCCCAGAAGCCTCAGGCAAAGCAGTGGCTTGACGCGAGTGTGCTGTTCAGGACTCCTAGGACTCCTGGGGGCTCACCACGTCGCATGGAAAAACACTGTGTTCCCAATGTGTCTTCTTGGGCGACCTCACCAAAAAGAGATACCTTAGGCAATTGGGACTGGTTCCCTGCATGAAGGAGGAAAGGCAACACTCTGCTCTCTTCGCTGCCCACCTATTTGGCCAAGCGTTCCAAAGTCCTCCCGGACTCCGGCCTAGCAGCTCCTAGGTGGAATGCAGACTGTCCGCACTGCTGAACCACTGCTGCGATGAGGAAACACTGTGTTTACGGTTCCTACTGGGAACCCGTACCTGCCGTGTCTCTGTGGGAACAGAAGGTCGACTTCAGAGGCAGCCAGACAAACGTACAGTTTGCCCTTTCAACGCTACCTGGGGTTCTGTAAGACACGCGGACACTGTTGTCTATCCCCAGAAATTATATCCTCGAAGCCCTTCAGCCCATGCAGGAGCACCTGGGTGCCCAAATTTTCTCCGGGAAGCGCCAGGGTGCTGGTTGCGTCTCTTTCTCGTGGTCCAAAACTACAGACACATGTGCTGGGATCCATGTTGATATTGGTTCCCTAAAGCCAGGAGCATTACTTTCCCAGTGGGAGAGCTGAAAGGGCGGCCTCAAAGTGTGCTGAGAACCAGTGCGGTTGTTCGTGCTCTCTTCACCGTTAGAACGGCTTGGCGAAGGGCAAGGCAGTGTGACTGGAGAAACCCTGTCTCTTCTCCTCTGTGCAGGAGGCTTTCCTGGCGCCCCATGTCCCTAAAGGGAACACTCTACTGTTCCACAAGGACCAAAGTAAGGTTAGGGATTCCGTCCATGAATGGACTCGTGCAGAGTTTGGCCAGGACACCTTAAGCATGTAGTGCATGAAAGTTAGCATGCCCCTCTGGAGGCTGCTGCTGCCTCAGCATATGCCTTGGAAGAACACTGGGTGGCGGAAGTGTTCTTGGGGCCCTGCGCCTCTGTCCACTCTAAAAGTGCCCGGGTTCATCTCTGTGAATGCAGAGTGAGCCGCAACAGCCAGTTCTCTTTGCCGGAAAACTTCCTGACCAAAACATTCAAAAGTGCCCCTGAGCAGAGCTGTAAAAGTTCGTACGTGGACCGTCAGGGCTCTCAGTGCGGAAGCTGAGGAGCAATAGGAAACAAGGTGCGCAGTGTCCCTTCTGGGTGTTCTTCACCTGTCGGCACTTTCTGGCAAGCCGTGACTCGACTTTAGAGGCAGTCTTGCAAACCGACAGTTTGCCCCTGAACACTGCTAGCCTTCTGGCAGGTTCAGGGCACCGCACACTGATCACGAAGTACAAAGAACCAAGGTCCGGGGAGAGCATCCACAATGCTTGGCGCCAGGCAGCCTTTGCCCAGAAGCCTCAGGCAAAGCAGTGGCTTGACGCGAGTGTGCTGTTCAGGACTCCTAGGACTCCTGGGGGCTCACCACGTCGCATGGAAAAACACTGTGTTCCCAATGTGTCTTCTTGGGCGACCTCACCAAAAAGAGATACCTTAGGCAATTGGGACTGGTTCCCTGCATGAAGGAGGAAAGGCAACACTCTGCTCTCTTCGCTGCCCACCTATTTGGCCAAGCGTTCCAAAGTCCTCCCGGACTCCGGCCTAGCAGCTCCTAGGTGGAATGCAGACGGTCCGCACTGCTGAACCACTGCTGCGATGAGGAAACACTGTGTTTACGGTTCCTACTGGGAACCCTTACCTGCCGTGTCTCTGTGGGAGCAGAAGGTCGACTTCAGAGGCAGCCAGACAAACGTACAGTTTGCCCTTTCAACGCTACCTGGGGTTTTGTAAGACACGCGGACACTGTTGCCTATCCCCAGAAATTATATCCTCGAAGCCCTTCAGCCCATGCAGGAGCACCTGGGTGCCCAAATTTTCTCCGGGAAGCGCCAGGGTGCTGGTTGCGTCTCTTTCTCGTGGTCCAAAACTACAGACACATGTGCTGGGTTCCATGTTGATATTGGTTCCCTAAAGCCAGGAGCATTACCTTCCCAGTGGGAGAGCTGAAAGGGCGGCCTCAAAGTGTGCTGAGAACCAGTGCGGTTGCTCGTGCTCTCTTCACCGTTAGAACGGCTTGGCGAAGGGCAAGGCAGTGTGACTGGAGAAACCCTCTCTCTTCTCCTCCGTGCAGGAGGCTTTCCTGGCGCCCCATGTCCCTAAAGGGAACACTCTACTGTTCCACAAGGACCAAAGTAAGGTTAGGGATTCCATCCATGAATGGACTCGTGCAGAGTTTGGCCAGGACACCTTAAGCATGTAGTGCATGAAAGTTAGCATGCCCCTCTGGAGGCTGCTGCTGCCTCAGCATATGCCTTGGAAGAACACTGGGTGGCGGAAGTGTTCTTGGGGCCCTGCGCCTCTGTCCACTCTAAAAGTGCCCCGGTTCATCTCTGTGAATGCAGAGTGAGCCGCAACAGCCTGTTCTCTTTGCCGGATAACTTCCTGACCAAAACATTCAAAAGTGCCCCTGAGCAGAGCTGTAACAGTTCGTACGTGGATCGTCAGGGCTCTCAGTGCTGAGGCTGAGGAGCAATAGGAAACAAGGTGCGCAGTGTCCCTTCTGGGTGTTCTTCACCTGTCGGCACTTTCTGGCAAGCCGTGACTCGACTTTAGAGGCAGTCTTGCAAACCGACAGTTTGCCCCTGAACACTGCTAGCCTTCTGGCAGGTTCAGGGCACCGCACACTGATCACGAAGTACAAAGAACCAAGGTCCGGGGAGAGCATCCACAATGCTTGGCGCCAGGCAGCCTTTGCCCAGAAGCCTCAGGCAAAGCAGTGGCTTGACGCGAGTGTGCTGTTCAGGACTCCTAGGACTCCTGGGGGCTCACCACGTCGCATGGAAAAACACTGTGTTCCCAATGTGTCTTCTTGGGCGACCTCACCAAAAAGAGATACCTTAGGCAATTGGGACTGGTTCCCTGCATGAAGGAGGAAAGGCAACACTCTGCTCTCTTCGCTGCCCACCTATTTGGCCAAGCGTTCCAAAGTCCTCCCGGACTCCGGCCTAGCAGCTCCTAGGTGGAATGCAGACGGTCCGCACTGCTGAACCACTGCTGCGATGAGGAAACACTGTGTTTACGGTTCCTACTGGGAACCCTTACCTGCCGTGTCTCTGTGGGAGCAGAAGGTCGACTTCAGAGGCAGCCAGACAAACGTACAGTTTGCCCTTTCAACGCTACCTGGGGTTTTGTAAGACACGCGGACACTGTTGCCTATCCCCAGAAATTATATCCTCGAAGCCCTTCAGCCCATGCAGGAGCACCTGGGTGCCCAAATTTTCTCCGGGAAGCGCCAGGGTGCTGGTTGCGTCTCTTTCTCGTGGTCCAAAACTACAGACACATGTGCTGGGTTCCATGTTGATATTGGTTCCCTAAAGCCAGGAGCATTACCTTCCCAGTGGGAGAGCTGAAAGGGCGGCCTCAAAGTGTGCTGAGAACCAGTGCGGTTGCTCGTGCTCTCTTCACCGTTAGAACGGCTTGGCGAAGGGCAAGGCAGTGTGACTGGAGAAACCCTCTCTCTTCTCCTCCGTGCAGGAGGCTTTCCTGGCGCCCCATGTCCCTAAAGGGAACACTCTACTGTTCCACAAGGACCAAAGTAAGGTTAGGGATTCCATCCATGAATGGACTCGTGCAGAGTTTGGCCAGGACACCTTAAGCATGTAGTGCATGAAAGTTAGCATGCCCCTCTGGAGGCTGCTGCTGCCTCAGCATATGCCTTGGAAGAACACTGGGTGGCGGAAGTGTTCTTGGGGCCCTGCGCCTCTGTCCACTCTAAAAGTGCCCCGGTTCATCTCTGTGAATGCAGAGTGAGCCGCAACAGCCTGTTCTCTTTGCCGGATAACTTCCTGACCAAAACATTCAAAAGTGCCCCTGAGCAGAGCTGTAACAGTTCGTACGTGGATCGTCAGGGCTCTCAGTGCTGAGGCTGAGGAGCAATAGGAAACAAGGTGCGCAGTGTCCCTTCTGGGTGTTCTTCACCTGTCGGCACTTTCTGGCAAGCCGTGACTCGACTTTAGAGGCAGGCTTGCAAACCCACAGTTTGCCCCTGAACACTGCTAGGCTTCTGGCAGGTTCAGGGCACCGCACACTGATCACGAAGTACAAAGAATCAAGGTCCGGGGAGAGCATCCACAATGCTTGGCGCCAGGCAGCCTTTGCCCAGAAGCCTCAGGCAAAGCAGTGGCTTGACGCGAGTGTGCTGTTCAGGACTCCTAGGACTCCTGGGGGCTCACCACGTCGCATGGAAAAACACTGTGTTCCCAATGTGTCTTCTTGGGCGACCTCACCAAAAAGAGATACCTTAGGCAATTGGGACTGGTTCCCTGCATGAAGGAGGAAAGGCAACACTCTGCTCTCTTCGCTGCCCACCTATTTGGCCAAGCGTTCCAAAGTCCTCCCGGACTCCGGCCTAGCAGCTCCTAGGTGGAATGCAGACTGTCCGCACTGCTGAACCACTGCTGCGATGAGGAAACACTGTGTTTACGGTTCCTACTGGGAACCCGTACCTGCCGTGTCTCTGTGGGAACAGAAGGTCGACTTCAGAGGCAGCCAGACAAACGTACAGTTTGCCCTTTCAACGCTACCTGGGGTTCTGTAAGACACGCGGACACTGTTGTCTATCCCCAGAAATTATATCCTCGAAGCCCTTCAGCCCATGCAGGAGCACCTGGGTGCCCAAATTTTCTCCGGGAAGCGCCAGGGTGCTGGTTGCGTCTCTTTCTCGTGGTCCAAAACTACAGACACATGTGCTGGGATCCATGTTGATATTGGTTCCCTAAAGCCAGGAGCATTACTTTCCCAGTGGGAGAGCTGAAAGGGCGGCCTCAAAGTGTGCTGAGAACCAGTGCGGTTGTTCGTGCTCTCTTCACCGTTAGAACGGCTTGGCGAAGGGCAAGGCAGTGTGACTGGAGAAACCCTGTCTCTTCTCCTCTGTGCAGGAGGCTTTCCTGGCGCCCCATGTCCCTAAAGGGAACACTCTACTGTTCCACAAGGACCAAAGTAAGGTTAGGGATTCCGTCCATGAATGGACTCGTGCAGAGTTTGGCCAGGACACCTTAAGCATGTAGTGCATGAAAGTTAGCATGCCCCTCTGGAGGCTGCTGCTGCCTCAGCATATGCCTTGGAAGAACACTGGGTGGCGGAAGTGTTCTTGGGGCCCTGCGCCTCTGTCCACTCTAAAAGTGCCCGGGTTCATCTCTGTGAATGCAGAGTGAGCCGCAACAGCCAGTTCTCTTTGCCGGAAAACTTCCTGACCAAAACATTCAAAAGTGCCCCTGAGCAGAGCTGTAAAAGTTCGTACGTGGACCGTCAGGGCTCTCAGTGCGGAAGCTGAGGAGCAATAGGAAACAAGGTGCGCAGTGTCCCTTCTGGGTGTTCTTCACCTGTCGGCACTTTCTGGCAAGCCGTGACTCGACTTTAGAGGCAGTCTTGCAAACCGACAGTTTGCCCCTGAACACTGCTAGCCTTCTGGCAGGTTCAGGGCACCGCACACTGATCACGAAGTACAAAGAACCAAGGTCCGGGGAGAGCATCCACAATGCTTGGCGCCAGGCAGCCTTTGCCCAGAAGCCTCAGGCAAAGCAGTGGCTTGACGCGAGTGTGCTGTTCAGGACTCCTAGGACTCCTGGGGGCTCACCACGTCGCATGGAAAAACACTGTGTTCCCAATGTGTCTTCTTGGGCGACCTCACCAAAAAGAGATACCTTAGGCAATTGGGACTGGTTCCCTGCATGAAGGAGGAAAGGCAACACTCTGCTCTCTTCGCTGCCCACCTATTTGGCCAAGCGTTCCAAAGTCCTCCCGGACTCCGGCCTAGCAGCTCCTAGGTGGAATGCAGACGGTCCGCACTGCTGAACCACTGCTGCGATGAGGAAACACTGTGTTTACGGTTCCTACTGGGAACCCTTACCTGCCGTGTCTCTGTGGGAGCAGAAGGTCGACTTCAGAGGCAGCCAGACAAACGTACAGTTTGCCCTTTCAACGCTACCTGGGGTTTTGTAAGACACGCGGACACTGTTGCCTATCCCCAGAAATTATATCCTCGAAGCCCTTCAGCCCATGCAGGAGCACCTGGGTGCCCAAATTTTCTCCGGGAAGCGCCAGGGTGCTGGTTGCGTCTCTTTCTCGTGGTCCAAAACTACAGACACATGTGCTGGGTTCCATGTTGATATTGGTTCCCTAAAGCCAGGAGCATTACCTTCCCAGTGGGAGAGCTGAAAGGGCGGCCTCAAAGTGTGCTGAGAACCAGTGCGGTTGCTCGTGCTCTCTTCACCGTTAGAACGGCTTGGCGAAGGGCAAGGCAGTGTGACTGGAGAAACCCTCTCTCTTCTCCTCCGTGCAGGAGGCTTTCCTGGCGCCCCATGTCCCTAAAGGGAACACTCTACTGTTCCACAAGGACCAAAGTAAGGTTAGGGATTCCATCCATGAATGGACTCGTGCAGAGTTTGGCCAGGACACCTTAAGCATGTAGTGCATGAAAGTTAGCATGCCCCTCTGGAGGCTGCTGCTGCCTCAGCATATGCCTTGGAAGAACACTGGGTGGCGGAAGTGTTCTTGGGGCCCTGCGCCTCTGTCCACTCTAAAAGTGCCCCGGTTCATCTCTGTGAATGCAGAGTGAGCCGCAACAGCCTGTTCTCTTTGCCGGATAACTTCCTGACCAAAACATTCAAAAGTGCCCCTGAGCAGAGCTGTAACAGTTCGTACGTGGATCGTCAGGGCTCTCAGTGCTGAGGCTGAGGAGCAATAGGAAACAAGGTGCGCAGTGTCCCTTCTGGGTGTTCTTCACCTGTCGGCACTTTCTGGCAAGCCGTGACTCGACTTTAGAGGCAGGCTTGCAAACCCACAGTTTGCCCCTGAACACTGCTAGGCTTCTGGCAGGTTCAGGGCACCGCACACTGATCACGAAGTACAAAGAATCAAGGTCCGGGGAGAGCATCCACAATGCTTGGCGCCAGGCAGCCTTTGCCCAGAAGCCTCAGGCAAAGCAGTGGCTTGACGCGAGTGTGCTGTTCAGGACTCCTAGGACTCCTGGGGGCTCACCACGTCGCATGGAAAAACACTGTGTTCCCAATGTGTCTTCTTGGGCGACCTCACCAAAAAGAGATACCTTAGGCAATTGGGACTGGTTCCCTGCATGAAGGAGGAAAGGCAACACTCTGCTCTCTTCGCTGCCCACCTATTTGGCCAAGCGTTCCAAAGTCCTCCCGGACTCCGGCCTAGCAGCTCCTAGGTGGAATGCAGACGGTCCGCACTGCTGAACCACTGCTGCGATGAGGAAACACTGTGTTTACGGTTCCTACTGGGAACCCTTACCTGCCGTGTCTCTGTGGGAGCAGAAGGTCGACTTCAGAGGCAGCCAGACAAACGTACAGTTTGCCCTTTCAACGCTACCTGGGGTTCTGTAAGACACGCGGACACTGTTGTCTATCCCCAGAAATTATATCCTCGAAGCCCTTCAGCCCATGCAGGAGCACCTGGGTGCCCAAATTTTCTCCGGGAAGCGCCAGGGTGCTGGTTGCGTCTCTTTCTCGTGGTCCAAAACTACAGACACATGTGCTGGGATCCATGTTGATATTGGTTCCCTAAAGCCAGGAGCATTACTTTCCCAGTGGGAGAGCTGAAAGGGCGGCCTCAAAGTGTGCTGAGAACCAGTGCGGTTGCTCGTGCTCTCTTCACCGTTAGAACGGCTTGGCGAAGGGCAAGGCAGTGTGACTGGAGAAACCCTCTCTCTTCTCCTCCGTGCAGGAGGCTTTCCTGGCGCCCCATGTCCCTAAAGGGAACACTCTACTGTTCCACAAGGACCAAAGTAAGGTTAGGGATTCCGTCCATGAATGGACTCGTGCAGAGTTTGGCCAGGACACCTTAAGCATGTAGTGCATGAAAGTTAGCATGCCCCTCTGGAGGCTGCTGCTGCCTCAGCATATGCCTTGGAAGAACACTGGGTGGCGGAAGTGTTCTTGGGGCCCTGCGCCTCTGTCCACTCTAAAAGTGCCCGGGTTCATCTCTGTGAATGCAGAGTGAGCCGCAACAGCCAGTTCTCTTTGCCGGAAAACTTCCTGACCAAAACATTCAAAAGTGCCCCTGAGCAGAGCTGTAAAAGTTCGTACGTGGACCGTCAGGGCTCTCAGTGCGGAAGCTGAGGAGCAATAGGAAACAAGGTGCGCAGTGTCCCTTCTGAGTGTTCTTCACCTGTCGGCACTTTCTGGCAAGCCGTGACTCGACTTTAGAGGCAGTCTTGCAAACCGACAGTTTGCCCCTGAACACTGCTAGGCTTCTGGCAGGTTCAGGGCACCGCACACTGATCACGAAGTACAAAGAACCAAGGTCCGGGGAGAGCATCCACAATGCTTGGCGCCAGGCAGCCTTTGCCCAGAAGCCTCAGGCAAAGCAGTGGCTTGACGCGAGTGTGCTGTTCAGGACTCCTAGGACTCCTGGGGGCTCACCACGTCGCATGGAAAAACACTGTGTTCCCAATGTGTCTTCTTGGGCGACCTCACCAAAAAGAGATACCTTAGGCAATTGGGACTGGTTCCCTGCATGAAGGAGGAAAGGCAACACTCTGCTCTCTTCGCTGCCCACCTATTTGGCCAAGCGTTCCAAAGTCCTCCCGGACTCCGGCCTAGCAGCTCCTAGGTGGAATGCAGACGGTCCGCACTGCTGAACCACTGCTGCGATGAGGAAACACTGTGTTTACGGTTCCTACTGGGAACCCTTACCTGCCGTGTCTCTGTGGGAGCAGAAGGTCGACTTCAGAGGCAGCCAGACAAACGTACAGTTTGCCCTTTCAACGCTACCTGGGGTTTTGTAAGACACGCGGACACTGTTGCCTATCCCCAGAAATTATATCCTCGAAGCCCTTCAGCCCATGCAGGAGCACCTGGGTGCCCAAATTTTCTCCGGGAAGCGCCAGGGTGCTGGTTGCGTCTCTTTCTCGTGGTCCAAAACTACAGACACATGTGCTGGGTTCCATGTTGATATTGGTTCCCTAAAGCCAGGAGCATTACCTTCCCAGTGGGAGAGCTGAAAGGGCGGCCTCAAAGTGTGCTGAGAACCAGTGCGGTTGCTCGTGCTCTCTTCACCGTTAGAACGGCTTGGCGAAGGGCAAGGCAGTGTGACTGGAGAAACCCTCTCTCTTCTCCTCCGTGCAGGAGGCTTTCCTGGCGCCCCATGTCCCTAAAGGGAACACTCTACTGTTCCACAAGGACCAAAGTAAGGTTAGGGATTCCATCCATGAATGGACTCGTGCAGAGTTTGGCCAGGACACCTTAAGCATGTAGTGCATGAAAGTTAGCATGCCCCTCTGGAGGCTGCTGCTGCCTCAGCATATGCCTTGGAAGAACACTGGGTGGCGGAAGTGTTCTTGGGGCCCTGCGCCTCTGTCCACTCTAAAAGTGCCCCGGTTCATCTCTGTGAATGCAGAGTGAGCCGCAACAGCCTGTTCTCTTTGCCGGATAACTTCCTGACCAAAACATTCAAAAGTGCCCCTGAGCAGAGCGGTAAAATTTCGTACGTGGACCGTCAGGGCTCTCAGTGCTGAAGCTGAGGAGCAATAGGAAACAAGGTGCGCAGTGTCCCTTCTGGGTGTTCTTCACCTGTCGGCACTTTCTGGCAAGCCGTGACTCGACTTTAGAGGCAGGCTTGCAAACCCACAGTTTGCCCCTGAACACTGCTAGGCTTCTGGCAGGTTCAGGGCACCGCACACTGATCACGAAGTACAAAGAATCAAGGTCCGGGGAGAGCATCCACAATGCTTGGCGCCAGGCAGCCTTTGCCCAGAAGCCTCAGGCAAAGCAGTGGCTTGACGCGAGTGTGCTGTTCAGGACTCCTAGGACTCCTGGGGGCTCACCACGTCGCATGGAAAAACACTGTGTTCCCAATGTGTCTTCTTGGGCGACCTCACCAAAAAGAGATACCTTAGGCAATTGGGACTGGTTCCCTGCATGAAGGAGGAAAGGCAACACTCTGCTCTCTTCGCTGCCCACCTATTTGGCCAAGCGTTCCAAAGTCCTCCCGGACTCCGGCCTAGCAGCTCCTAGGTGGAATGCAGACGGTCCGCACTGCTGAACCACTGCTGCGATGAGGAAACACTGTGTTTACGGTTCCTACTGGGAACCCTTACCTGCCGTGTCTCTGTGGGAGCAGAAGGTCGACTTCAGAGGCAGCCAGACAAACGTACAGTTTGCCCTTTCAACGCTATCTGGAGTTCTGTAAGACACGCGGACACTGTTGTCTATCCCCAGAAATTATATCCTCGAAGCCCTTCAGCCCATGCAGGAGCACCTGGGTGCCCAAATTTTCTCCGGGAAGCGCCAGGGTGCTGGTTGCGTCTCTTTCTCGTGGTCCAAAACTACAGAGACATGTGCTGGGTTCCATGTTGATATTGGTTCCCTAAAGCCAGGAGCATTACCTTCCCAGTGGGAGAGCTGAAAGGGCGGCCTCAAAGTGTGCTGAGAACCAGTGCGGTTGCTCGTGCTCTCTTCACCGTTAGAACGGCTTGGCGAAGGGCAAGGCAGTGTGACTGGAGAAACCCTCTCTCTTCTCCTCCGTGCAGGAGGCTTTCCTGGCGCGCCATGTCCCTAAAGGGAACACTCTACTGTTCCACAAGGACCAAAGTAAGGTTAGGGATTCCATCCATGAATGGACTCGTGCAGAGTTTGGCCAGGACACCTTAAGCATGTAGTGCATGAAAGTTAGCATGCCCCTCTGGAGGCTGCTGCTGCCTCAGCATATGCCTTGGAAGAACACTGGGTGGCGGAAGTGTTCTTGGGGCCCTGCGCCTCTGTCCACTCTAAAAGTGCCCGGGTTCATCTCTGTGAATGCAGAGTGAGCCGCAACAGCCTGTTCTCTTTGCCGGATAACTTCCTGACCAAAACATTCAAAAGTGCCCCTGAGCAGAGCTGTAACAGTTCGTACGTGGATCGTCAGGGCTCTCAGTGCTGAGGCTGAGGAGCAATAGGAAACAAGGTGCGCAGTGTCCCTTCTGGGTGTTCTTCACCTGTCGGCACTTTCTGGCAAGCCGTGACTCGACTTTAGAGGCAGGCTTGCAAACCCACAGTTTGCCCCTGAACACTGCTAGGCTTCTGGCAGGTTCAGGGCACCGCACACTGATCACGAAGTACAAAGAATCAAGGTCCGGGGAGAGCATCCACAATGCTTGGCGCCAGGCAGCCTTTGCCCAGAAGCCTCAAGCAAAGCAGTGGCTTGACGCGAGTGTGCTGTTCAGGACTCCTAGGACTCCTGGGGGCTCACCACGTCGCATGGAAAAACACTGTGTTCCCAATGTGTCTTCTTGGGCGACCTCACCAAAAAGAGATACCTTAGGCAATTGGGACTGGTTCCCTGCATGAAGGAGGAAAGGCAACACTCTGCTCTCTTCGCTGCCCACCTATTTGGCCAAGCGTTCCAAAGTCCTCCCGGACTCCGGCCTAGCAGCTCCTAGGTGGAATGCAGACGGTCCGCACTGCTGAACCACTGCTGCGATGAGGAAACACTGTGTTTACGGTTCATACTGGGAACCCTTACCTGCCGTGTCTCTGTGGGAGCAGAAGGTCGACTTCAGAGGCAGCCAGACAAACGTACAGTTTGCCCTTTCAACGCTACCTGGGGTTCTGTAAGACACGCGGACACTGTTGTCTATCCCCAGAAATTATATCCTCGAAGCCCTTCAGCCCATGCAGGAGCACCTGGGTGCCCAAATTTTCTCCGGGAAGCGCCAGGGTGCTGGTTGCGTCTCTTTCTCGTGGTCCAAAACTACAGACACATGTGCTGGGATCCATGTTGATATTGGTTCCCTAAAGCCAGGAGCATTACTTTCCCAGTGGGAGAGCTGAAAGGGCGGCCTCAAAGTGTGCTGAGAACCAGTGCGGTTGCTCGTGCTCTCTTCACCGTTAGAACGGCTTGGCGAAGGGCAAGGCAGTGTGACTGGAGAAACCCTCTCTCTTCTCCTCCGTGCAGGAGGCTTTCCTGGCGCCCCATGTCCCTAAAGGGAACACTCTACTGTTCCACAAGGACCAAAGTAAGGTTAGGGATTCCGTCCATGAATGGACTCGAGCAGAGTTTGGCCAGGACACCTTAAGCATGTAGTGCATGAAAGTTAGCATGCCCCTCTGGAGGCTGCTGCTGCCTCAGCATATGCCTTGGAAGAACACTGGGTGGCGGAAGTGTTCTTGGGGCCCTGCGCCTCTGTCCACTCTAAAAGTGCCCGGGTTCATCTCTGTGAATGCAGAGTGAGCCGCAACAGCCAGTTCTCTTTGCCGGAAAACTTCCTGACCAAAACATTCAAAAGTGCCCCTGAGCAGAGCTGTAAAAGTTCGTACGTGGACCGTCAGGGCTCTCAGTGCGGAAGCTGAGGAGCAATAGGAAACAAGGTGCGCTGTGTCCCTTCTGGGTGTTCTTCACCTGTCGGCACTTTCTGGCAAGCCGTGACTCGACTTTAGAGGCAGTCTTGCAAACCGACAGTTTGCCCCTGAACACTGCTAGCCTTCTGGCAGGTTCAGGGCACCGCACACTGATCACGAAGTACAAAGAACCAAGGTCCGGGGAGAGCATCCACAATGCTTGGCGCCAGGCAGCCTTTGCCCAGAAGCCTCAGGCAAAGCAGTGGCTTGACGCGAGTGTGCTGTTCAGGACTCCTAGGACTCCTGGGGGCTCACCACGTCGCATGGAAAAACACTGTGTTCCCAATGTGTCTTCTTGGGCGACCTCACCAAAAAGAGATACCTTAGGCAATTGGGACTGGTTCCCTGCATGAAGGAGGAAAGGCAACACTCTGCTCTCTTCGCTGCCCACCTATTTGGCCAAGCGTTCCAAAGTCCTCCCGGACTCCGGCCTAGCAGCTCCTAGGTGGAATGCAGACGGTCCGCACTGCTGAACCACTGCTGCGATGAGGAAACACTGTGTTTACGGTTCCTACTGGGAACCCTTACCTGCCGTGTCTCTGTGGGAGCAGAAGGTCGACTTCAGAGGCAGCCAGACAAACGTACAGTTTGCCCTTTCAACGCTACCTGGGGTTTTGTAAGACACGCGGACACTGTTGCCTATCCCCAGAAATTATATCCTCGAAGCCCTTCAACCCATGCAGGAGCACCTGGGTGCCCAAATTTTCTCCGGGAAGCGCCAGGGTGCTGGTTGCGTCTCTTTCTCGTGGTCCAAAACTACAGACACATGTGCTGGGTTCCATGTTGATATTGGTTCCCTAAAGCCAGGAGCATTACCTTCCCAGTGGGAGAGCTGAAAGGGCGGCCTCAAAGTGTGCTGAGAACCAGTGCGGTTGCTCGTGCTCTCTTCACCGTTAGAACGGCTTGGCGAAGGGCAAGGCAGTGTGACTGGAGAAACCCTCTCTCTTCTCCTCCGTGCAGGAGGCTTTCCTGGCGCCCCATGTCCCTAAAGGGAACACTCTACTGTTCCACAAGGACCAAAGTAAGGTTAGGGATTCCATCCATGAATGGACTCGTGCAGAGTTTGGCCAGGACACCTTAAGCATGTAGTGCATGAAAGTTAGCATGCCCCTCTGGAGGCTGCTGCTGCCTCAGCATATGCCTTGGAAGAACACTGGGTGGCGGAAGTGTTCTTGGGGCCCTGCGCCTCTGTCCACTCTAAAAGTGCCCCGGTTCATCTCTGTGAATGCAGAGTGAGCCGCAACAGCCTGTTCTCTTTGCCGGATAACTTCCTGACCAAAACATTCAAAAGTGCCCCTGAGCAGAGCTGTAACAGTTCGTACGTGGATCGTCAGGGCTCTCAGTGCTGAGGCTGAGGAGCAATAGGAAACAAGGTGCGCAGTGTCCCTTCTGGGTGTTCTTCACCTGTCGGCACTTTCTGGCAAGCCGTGACTCGACTTTAGAGGCAGGCTTGCAAACCCACAGTTTGCCCCTGAACACTGCTAGGCTTCTGGCAGGTTCAGGGCACCGCACACTGATCACGAAGTACAAAGAATCAAGGTCCGGGGAGAGCATCCACAATGCTTGGCGCCAGGCAGCCTTTGCCCAGAAGCCTCAGGCAAAGCAGTGGCTTGACGCGAGTGTGCTGTTCAGGACTCCTAGGACTCCTGGGGGCTCACCACGTCGCATGGAAAAACACTGTGTTCCCAATGTGTCTTCTTGGGCGACCTCACCAAAAAGAGATACCTTAGGCAATTGGGACTGGTTCCCTGCATGAAGGAGGAAAGGCAACACTCTGCTCTCTTCGCTGCCCACCTATTTGGCCAAGCGTTCCAAAGTCCTCCCGGACTCCGGCCTAGCAGCTCCTAGGTGGAATGCAGACTGTCCGCACTGCTGAACCACTGCTGCGATGAGGAAACACTGTGTTTACGGTTCCTACTGGGAACCCGTACCTGCCGTGTCTCTGTGGGAACAGAAGGTCGACTTCAGAGGCAGCCAGACAAACGTACAGTTTGCCCTTTCAACGCTACCTGGGGTTCTGTAAGACACGCGGACACTGTTGTCTATCCCCAGAAATTATATCCTCGAAGCCCTTCAGCCCATGCAGGAGCACCTGGGTGCCCAAATTTTCTCCGGGAAGCGCCAGGGTGCTGGTTGCGTCTCTTTCTCGTGGTCCAAAACTACAGACACATGTGCTGGGATCCATGTTGATATTGGTTCCCTAAAGCCAGGAGCATTACTTTCCCAGTGGGAGAGCTGAAAGGGCGGCCTCAAAGTGTGCTGAGAACCAGTGCGGTTGTTCGTGCTCTCTTCACCGTTAGAACGGCTTGGCGAAGGGCAAGGCAGTGTGACTGGAGAAACCCTGTCTCTTCTCCTCTGTGCAGGAGGCTTTCCTGGCGCCCCATGTCCCTAAAGGGAACACTCTACTGTTCCACAAGGACCAAAGTAAGGTTAGGGATTCCGTCCATGAATGGACTCGTGCAGAGTTTGGCCAGGACACCTTAAGCATGTAGTGCATGAAAGTTAGCATGCCCCTCTGGAGGCTGCTGCTGCCTCAGCATATGCCTTGGAAGAACACTGGGTGGCGGAAGTGTTCTTGGGGCCCTGCGCCTCTGTCCACTCTAAAAGTGCCCGGGTTCATCTCTGTGAATGCAGAGTGAGCCGCAACAGCCAGTTCTCTTTGCCGGAAAACTTCCTGACCAAAACATTCAAAAGTGCCCCTGAGCAGAGCTGTAAAAGTTCGTACGTGGACCGTCAGGGCTCTCAGTGCGGAAGCTGAGGAGCAATAGGAAACAAGGTGCGCAGTGTCCCTTCTGGGTGTTCTTCACCTGTCGGCACTTTCTGGCAAGCCGTGACTCGACTTTAGAGGCAGTCTTGCAAACCGACAGTTTGCCCCTGAACACTGCTAGCCTTCTGGCAGGTTCAGGGCACCGCACACTGATCACGAAGTACAAAGAACCAAGGTCCGGGGAGAGCATCCACAATGCTTGGCGCCAGGCAGCCTTTGCCCAGAAGCCTCAGGCAAAGCAGTGGCTTGACGCGAGTGTGCTGTTCAGGACTCCTAGGACTCCTGGGGGCTCACCACGTCGCATGGAAAAACACTGTGTTCCCAATGTGTCTTCTTGGGCGACCTCACCAAAAAGAGATACCTTAAGCAATTGGGACTGGTTCCCTGCATGAAGGAGGAAAGGCAACACTCTGCTCTCTTCGCTGCCCACCTATTTGGCCAAGCGTTCCAAAGTCCTCCCGGACTCCGGCCTAGCAGCTCCTAGGTGGAATGCAGACGGTCCGCACTGCTGAACCACTGCTGCGATGAGGAAACACTGTGTTTACGGTTCCTACTGGGAACCCTTACCTGCCGTGTCTCTGTGGGAGCAGAAGGTCGACTTCAGAGGCAGCCAGACAAACGTACAGTTTGCCCTTTCAACGCTACCTGGGGTTTTGTAAGACACGCGGACACTGTTGCCTATCCCCAGAAATTATATCCTCGAAGCCCTTCAGCCCATGCAGGAGCACCTGGGTGCCCAAATTTTCTCCGGGAAGCGCCAGGGTGCTGGTTGCGTCTCTTTCTCGTGGTCCAAAACTACAGACACATGTGCTGGGTTCCATGTTGATATTGGTTCCCTAAAGCCAGGAGCATTACCTTCCCAGTGGGAGAGCTGAAAGGGCGGCCTCAAAGTGTGCTGAGAACCAGTGCGGTTGCTCGTGCTCTCTTCACCGTTAGAACGGCTTGGCGAAGGGCAAGGCAGTGTGACTGGAGAAACCCTCTCTCTTCTCCTCCGTGCAGGAGGCTTTCCTGGCGCCCCATGTCCCTAAAGGGAACACTCTACTGTTCCACAAGGACCAAAGTAAGGTTAGGGATTCCATCCATGAATGGACTCGTGCAGAGTTTGGCCAGGACACCTTAAGCATGTAGTGCATGAAAGTTAGCATGCCCCTCTGGAGGCTGCTGCTGCCTCAGCATATGCCTTGGAAGAACACTGGGTGGCGGAAGTGTTCTTGGGGCCCTGCGCCTCTGTCCACTCTAAAAGTGCCCCGGTTCATCTCTGTGAATGCAGAGTGAGCCGCAACAGCCTGTTCTCTTTGCCGGATAACTTCCTGACCAAAACATTCAAAAGTGCCCCTGAGCAGAGCTGTAACAGTTCGTACGTGGATCGTCAGGGCTCTCAGTGCTGAGGCTGAGGAGCAATAGGAAACAAGGTGCGCAGTGTCCCTTCTGGGTGTTCTTCACCTGTCGGCACTTTCTGGCAAGCCGTGACTCGACTTTAGAGGCAGTCTTGCAAACCGACAGTTTGCCCCTGAACACTGCTAGCCTTCTGGCAGGTTCAGGGCACCGCACACTGATCACGAAGTACAAAGAACCAAGGTCCGGGGAGAGCATCCACAATGCTTGGCGCCAGGCAGCCTTTGCCCAGAAGCCTCAGGCAAAGCAGTGGCTTGACGCGAGTGTGCTGTTCAGGACTCCTAGGACTCCTGGGGGCTCACCACGTCGCATGGAAAAACACTGTGTTCCCAATGTGTCTTCTTGGGCGACCTCACCAAAAAGAGATACCTTAGGCAATTGGGACTGGTTCCCTGCATGAAGGAGGAAAGGCAACACTCTGCTCTCTTCGCTGCCCACCTATTTGGCCAAGCGTTCCAAAGTCCTCCCGGACTCCGGCCTAGCAGCTCCTAGGTGGAATGCAGACGGTCCGCACTGCTGAACCACTGCTGCGATGAGGAAACACTGTGTTTACGGTTCCTACTGGGAACCCTTACCTGCCGTGTCTCTGTGGGAGCAGAAGGTCGACTTCAGAGGCAGCCAGACAAACGTACAGTTTGCCCTTTCAACGCTACCTGGGGTTTTGTAAGACACGCGGACACTGTTGCCTATCCCCAGAAATTATATCCTCGAAGCCCTTCAGCCCATGCAGGAGCACCTGGGTGCCCAAATTTTCTCCGGGAAGCGCCAGGGTGCTGGTTGCGTCTCTTTCTCGTGGTCCAAAACTACAGACACATGTGCTGGGTTCCATGTTGATATTGGTTCCCTAAAGCCAGGAGCATTACCTTCCCAGTGGGAGAGCTGAAAGGGCGGCCTCAAAGTGTGCTGAGAACCAGTGCGGTTGCTCGTGCTCTCTTCACCGTTAGAACGGCTTGGCGAAGGGCAAGGCAGTGTGACTGGAGAAACCCTCTCTCTTCTCCTCCGTGCAGGAGGCTTTCCTGGCGCCCCATGTCCCTAAAGGGAACACTCTACTGTTCCACAAGGACCAAAGTAAGGTTAGGGATTCCATCCATGAATGGACTCGTGCAGAGTTTGGCCAGGACACCTTAAGCATGTAGTGCATGAAAGTTAGCATGCCCCTCTGGAGGCTGCTGCTGCCTCAGCATATGCCTTGGAAGAACACTGGGTGGCGGAAGTGTTCTTGGGGCCCTGCGCCTCTGTCCACTCTAAAAGTGCCCCGGTTCATCTCTGTGAATGCAGAGTGAGCCGCAACAGCCTGTTCTCTTTGCCGGATAACTTCCTGACCAAAACATTCAAAAGTGCCCCTGAGCAGAGCTGTAACAGTTCGTACGTGGATCGTCAGGGCTCTCAGTGCTGAGGCTGAGGAGCAATAGGAAACAAGGTGCGCAGTGTCCCTTCTGGGTGTTCTTCACCTGTCGGCACTTTCTGGCAAGCCGTGACTCGACTTTAGAGGCAGGCTTGCAAACCCACAGTTTGCCCCTGAACACTGCTAGGCTTCTGGCAGGTTCAGGGCACCGCACACTGATCACGAAGTACAAAGAATCAAGGTCCGGGGAGAGCATCCACAATGCTTGGCGCCAGGCAGCCTTTGCCCAGAAGCCTCAGGCAAAGCAGTGGCTTGACGCGAGTGTGCTGTTCAGGACTCCTAGGACTCCTGGGGGCTCACCACGTCGCATGGAAAAACACTGTGTTCCCAATGTGTCTTCTTGGGCGACCTCACCAAAAAGAGATACCTTAGGCAATTGGGACTGGTTCCCTGCATGAAGGAGGAAAGGCAACACTCTGCTCTCTTCGCTGCCCACCTATTTGGCCAAGCGTTCCAAAGTCCTCCCGGACTCCGGCCTAGCAGCTCCTAGGTGGAATGCAGACGGTCCGCACTGCTGAACCACTGCTGCGATGAGGAAACACTGTGTTTACGGTTCCTACTGGGAACCCTTACCTGCCGTGTCTCTGTGGGAGCAGAAGGTCGACTTCAGAGGCAGCCAGACAAACGTACAGTTTGCCCTTTCAACGCTACCTGGGGTTCTGTAAGACACGCGGACACTGTTGTCTATCCCCAGAAATTATATCCTCGAAGCCCTTCAGCCCATGCAGGAGCACCTGGGTGCCCAAATTTTCTCCGGGAAGCGCCAGGGTGCTGGTTGCGTCTCTTTCTCGTGGTCCAAAACTACAGACACATGTGCTGGGATCCATGTTGATATTGGTTCCCTAAAGCCAGGAGCATTACTTTCCCAGTGGGAGAGCTGAAAGGGCGGCCTCAAAGTGTGCTGAGAACCAGTGCGGTTGCTCGTGCTCTCTTCACCGTTAGAACGGCTTGGCGAAGGGCAAGGCAGTGTGACTGGAGAAACCCTCTCTCTTCTCCTCCGTGCAGGAGGCTTTCCTGGCGCCCCATGTCCCTAAAGGGAACACTCTACTGTTCCACAAGGACCAAAGTAAGGTTAGGGATTCCGTCCATGAATGGACTCGTGCAGAGTTTGGCCAGGACACCTTAAGCATGTAGTGCATGAAAGTTAGCATGCCCCTCTGGAGGCTGCTGCTGCCTCAGCATATGCCTTGGAAGAACACTGGGTGGCGGAAGTGTTCTTGGGGCCCTGCGCCTCTGTCCACTCTAAAAGTGCCCGGGTTCATCTCTGTGAATGCAGAGTGAGCCGCAACAGCCAGTTCTCTTTGCCGGAAAACTTCCTGACCAAAACATTCAAAAGTGCCCCTGAGCAGAGCTGTAAAAGTTCGTACGTGGACCGTCAGGGCTCTCAGTGCGGAAGCTGAGGAGCAATAGGAAACAAGGTGCGCAGTGTCCCTTCTGAGTGTTCTTCACCTGTCGGCACTTTCTGGCAAGCCGTGACTCGACTTTAGAGGCAGTCTTGCAAACCGACAGTTTGCCCCTGAACACTGCTAGGCTTCTGGCAGGTTCAGGGCACCGCACACTGATCACGAAGTACAAAGAACCAAGGTCCGGGGAGAGCATCCACAATGCTTGGCGCCAGGCAGCCTTTGCCCAGAAGCCTCAGGCAAAGCAGTGGCTTGACGCGAGTGTGCTGTTCAGGACTCCTAGGACTCCTGGGGGCTCACCACGTCGCATGGAAAAACACTGTGTTCCCAATGTGTCTTCTTGGGCGACCTCACCAAAAAGAGATACCTTAGGCAATTGGGACTGGTTCCCTGCATGAAGGAGGAAAGGCAACACTCTGCTCTCTTCGCTGCCCACCTATTTGGCCAAGCGTTCCAAAGTCCTCCCGGACTCCGGCCTAGCAGCTCCTAGGTGGAATGCAGACGGTCCGCACTGCTGAACCACTGCTGGGATGAGGAAACACTGTGTTTACGGTTCCTACTGGGAACCCTTACCTGCCGTGTCTCTGTGGGAGCAGAAGGTCGACTTCAGAGGCAGCCAGACAAACGTACAGTTTGCCCTTTCAACGCTACCTGGGGTTTTGTAAGACACGCGGACACTGTTGCCTATCCCCAGAAATTATATCCTCGAAGCCCTTCAGCCCATGCAGGAGCACCTGGGTGCCCAAATTTTCTCCGGGAAGCGCCAGGGTGCTGGTTGCGTCTCTTTCTCGTGGTCCAAAACTACAGACACATGTGCTGGGTTCCATGTTGATATTGGTTCCCTAAAGCCAGGAGCATTACCTTCCCAGTGGGAGAGCTGAAAGGGCGGCCTCAAAGTGTGCTGAGAACCAGTGCGGTTGCTCGTGCTCTCTTCACCGTTAGAACGGCTTGGCGAAGGGCAAGGCAGTGTGACTGGAGAAACCCTCTCTCTTCTCCTCCGTGCAGGAGGCTTTCCTGGCGCCCCATGTCCCTAAAGGGAACACTCTACTGTTCCACAAGGACCAAAGTAAGGTTAGGGATTCCATCCATGAATGGACTCGTGCAGAGTTTGGCCAGGACACCTTAAGCATGTAGTGCATGAAAGTTAGCATGCCCCTCTGGAGGCTGCTGCTGCCTCAGCATATGCCTTGGAAGAACACTGGGTGGCGGAAGTGTTCTTGGGGCCCTGCGCCTCTGTCCACTCTAAAAGTGCCCCGGTTCATCTCTGTGAATGCAGAGTGAGCCGCAACAGCCTGTTCTCTTTGCCGGATAACTTCCTGACCAAAACATTCAAAAATGCCCCTGAGCAGAGCGGTAAAATTTCGTACGTGGACCGTCAGGGCTCTCAGTGCTGAAGCTGAGGAGCAATAGGAAACAAGGTGCGCAGTGTCCCTTCTGGGTGTTCTTCACCTGTCGGCACTTTCTGGCAAGCCGTGACTCGACTTTAGAGGCAGGCTTGCAAACCCACAGTTTGCCCCTGAACACTGCTAGGCTTCTGGCAGGTTCAGGGCACCGCACACTGATCACGAAGTACAAAGAATCAAGGTCCGGGGAGAGCATCCACAATGCTTGGCGCCAGGCAGCCTTTGCCCAGAAGCCTCAGGCAAAGCAGTGGCTTGACGCGAGTGTGCTGTTCAGGACTCCTAGGACTCCTGGGGGCTCACCACGTCGCATGGCAAAACACTGTGTACCCAATGTGTCTTCTTGGGCGACCTCACCAAAAAGAGATACCTTAGGCAATTGGGACTGGTTCCCTGCATGAAGGAGGAAAGGCAACACTCTGCTCTCTTCGCTGCCCACCTATTTGGCCAAGCGTTCCAAAGTCCTCCCGGACTCCGGCCTAGCAGCTCCTAGGTGGAATGCAGACGGTCCGCACTGCTGAACCACTGCTGCGATGAGGAAACACTGTGTTTACGGTTCCTACTGGGAACCCTTACCTGCCGTGTCTCTGTGGGAGCAGAAGGTCGACTTCAGAGGCAGCCAGACAAACGTACAGTTTGCCCTTTCAACGCTACCTGGGGTTTTGTAAGACACGCGGACACTGTTGCCTATCCCCAGAAATTATATCCTCGAAGCCCTTCAGCCCATGCAGGAGCACCTGGGTGCCCAAATTTTCTCCGGGAAGCGCCAGGGTGCTGGTTGCGTCTCTTTCTCGTGGTCCAAAACTACAGACACATGTGCTGGGTTCCATGTTGATATTGGTTCCCTAAAGCCAGGAGCATTACCTTCCCAGTGGGAGAGCTGAAAGGGCGGCCTCAAAGTGTGCTGAGAACCAGTGCGGTTGCTCGTGCTCTCTTCACCGTTAGAACGGCTTGGCGAAGGGCAAGGCAGTGTGACTGGAGAAACCGTTTCTCTTCTCCTCCGTGCAGGAGGCTTTCCTGGCGCGCCATGTCCCTAAAGGGAACACTCTACTGTTCCACAAGGACCAAAGTAAGGTTAGGGATTCCATCCATGAATGGACTCGTGCAGAGTTTGGCCAGGACACCTTAAGCATGTAGTGCATGAAAGTTAGCATGCCCCTCTGGAGGCTGCTGCTGCCTCAGCATATGCCTTGGAAGAACACTGGGTGGCGGAAGTGTTCTTGGGGCCCTGCGCCTCTGTCCACTCTAAAAGTGCCCCGGTTCATCTCTGTGAATGCAGAGTGAGCCGCAACAGCCTGTTCTATTTGCCGGATAACTTCCTGACCAAAACATTCAAAAATGCCCCTGAGCAGAGCGGTAAAATTTCGTACGTGGACCGTCAGGGCTCTCAGTGCTGAAGCTGAGGAGCAATAGGAAACAAGGTGCGCTGTGTCCCTTCTGGGTGTTCTTCACCTGTCGGCACTTTCTGGCAAGCCGTGACTAGACTTTAGAGGCAGTCTTGCAAACCCATAGTTTGCCCCTGAACACTGCTAGGCTTCTGGCAGGTTCAGGGCACCGCACACTGATCACGAAGTACAAACAACCAAGGCCCGGGGAGAGCATCCACAATGCTTGACGCCAGGCAGCCTTTGCCCAGAAGCCTCAGGCAAAGCAGTGGCTTGACGCGAGTGTGCTGTTCAGGACTCCTAGGACTCCTGGGGGCTCACCACGTCGCATGGAAAAACACTGTGTTCCCAATGTGTCTTCTTGGGCGACCTCACCAAAAAGAGATACCTTAGGCAATTGGGACTGGTTCCCTGCATGAAGGAGGAAAGGCAACACTCTGCTCTCTTCGCTGCCCACTTATTTGGCCAAGCGTTCCAAAGTCCTCCCGGACTCCGGCCTAGCAGCTCCTAGGTGGAATGCAGACGGTCCGCACTGCTGAACCACTGCTGCGATGAGGAAACACTGTGTTTACGGTTCCTACTGGGAACCCTTACCTGCCGTGTCTCTGTGGGAGCAGAAGGTCGACTTCAGAGGCAGCCAGACAAACGTACAGTTTGCCCTTTCAACGCTACCTGGGGTTTTGTAAGACACGCGGACACTGTTGCCTATCCCCAGAAATTATATCCTCGAAGCCCTTCAGCCCATGCAGGAGCACCTGGGTGCCCAAATTTTCTCCGGGAAGCGCCAGGGTGCTGGTTGCGTCTCTTTCTCGTGGTCCAAAACTACAGACACATGTGCTGGGTTCCATGTTGATATTGGTTCCCTAAAGCCAGGAGCATTACCTTCCCAGTGGGAGAGCTGAAAGGGCGGCCTCAAAGTGTGCTGAGAACCAGTGCGGTTGCTCGTGCTCTCTTCACCGTTAGAACGGCTTGGCGAAGGGCAAGGCAGTGTGACTGGAGAAACCGTTTCTCTTCTCCTCCGTGCAGGAGGCTTTCCTGGCGCGCCATGTCCCTAAAGGGAACACTCTACTGTTCCACAAGGACCAAAGTAAGGTTAGGGATTCCATCCATGAATGGACTCGTGCAGAGTTTGGCCAGGACACCTTAAGCATGTAGTGCATGAAAGTTAGCATGCCCCTCTGGAGGCTGCTGCTGCCTCAGCATATGCCTTGGAAGAACACTGGGTGGCGGAAGTGTTCTTGGGGCCCTGCGCCTCTGTCCACTCTAAAAGTGCCCCGGTTCATCTCTGTGAATGCAGAGTGAGCCGCAACAGCCTGTTCTCTTTGCCGGATAACTTCCTGACCAAAACATTCAAAAGTGCCCCTGAGCAGAGCTGTAACAGTTCGTACGTGGATCGTCAGGGCTCTCAGTGCTGAGGCTGAGGAGCAATAGGAAACAAGGTGCGCAGTGTCCCTTCTGGGTGTTCTTCACCTGTCGGCACTTTCTGGCAAGCCGTGACTCGACTTTAGAGGCAGGCTTGCAAACCCACAGTTTGCCCCTGAACACTGCTAGGCTTCTGGCAGGTTCAGGGCACCGCACACTGATCACGAAGTACAAAGAATCAAGGTCCGGGGAGAGCATCCACAATGCTTGGCGCCAGGCAGCCTTTGCCCAGAAGCCTCAGGCAAAGCAGTGGCTTGACGCGAGTGTGCTGTTCAGGACTCCTAGGACTCCTGGGGGCTCACCACGTCGCATGGAAAAACACTGTGTTCCCAATGTGTCTTTTTGGGCGACCTCACCAAAAAGAGATACCTTAGGCAATTGGGACTGGTTCCCTGCATGAAGGAGGAAAGGCAACACTCTGCTCTCTTCGCTGCCCACCTATTTGGCCAAGCGTTCCAAAGTCCTCCCGGAGTTCGGCCTAGCAGCTCCTAGGTGGAATGCAGACGGTCCGCACTGCTGAACCACTGCTGCGATGAGGAAACACTGTGTTTACGGTTCCTACTGGGAACCCTTACCTGCCGTGTCTCTGTGGGAGCAGAAGGTCGACTTCAGAGGCAGCCAGACAAACGTACAGTTTGCCCTTTCAACGCTACCTGGGGTTTTGTAAGACACGCGGACACTGTTGCCTATCCCCAGAAATTATATCCTCGAAGCCCTTCAGCCCATGCAGGAGCACCTGGGTGCCCAAATTTTCTCCGGGAAGCGCCAGGGTGCTGGTTGCGTCTCTTTCTCGTGGTCCAAAACTACAGACACATGTGCTGGGATCCATGTTGATATTGGTTCCCTAAAGCCAGGAGCATTACTTTCCCAGTGGGAGAGCTGAAAGGGCGGCCTCAAAGTGTGCTGAGAACCAGTGCGGTTGCTCGTGCTCTCTTCACCATTAGAACGGCTTGGCGAAGGGCAAGGCAGTGTGACTGGAGAAACCCTCTCTCTTCTCCTCCGTGCAGGAGGCTTTCCTGGCGCCCCATGTCCCTAAAGGGAACACTCTACTGTTCCACAAGGACCAAAGTAAGGTTAGGGATTCCGTCCATGAATGGACTCGTGCAGAGTTTGGCCAGGACACCTTAAGCATGTAGTGCATGAAAGTTAGCATGCCCCTCTGGAGGCTGCTGCTGCCTCAGCATATGCCTTGGAAGAACACTGGGTGGCGGAAGTGTTCTTGGGGCCCTGCGCCTCTGTCCACTCTAAAAGTGCCCGGGTTCATCTCTGTGAATGCAGAGTGAGACGCAACAGCCAGTTCTCTTTGCCGGAAAACTTCCTGACCAAAACATTCAAAAGTGCCCCTGAGCAGAGCTGTAAAAGTTCGTACGTGGACCGTCAGGGCTCTCAGTGCGGAAGCTGAGGAGCAATAGGAAACAAGGTGCGCAGTGTCCCTTCTGAGTGTTCTTCACCTGTCGGCACTTTCTGGCAAGCCGTGACTCGACTTTAGAGGCAGTCTTGCAAACCGACAGTTTGCCCCTGAACACTGCTAGGCTTCTGGCAGGTTCAGGGCACCGCACACTGATCACGAAGTACAAAGAACCAAGGTCCGGGGAGAGCATCCACAATGCTTGGCGCCAGGCAGCCTTTGCCCAGAAGCCTCAGGCAAAGCAGTGGCTTGACGCGAGTGTGCTGTTCAGGACTCCTAGGACTCCTGGGGGCTCACCACGTCGCATGGAAAAACACTGTGTTCCCAATGTGTCTTCTTGGGCGACCTCACCAAAAAGAGATACCTTAGACAATTGGGACTGGTTCCCTGCATGAAGGAGGAAAGGCAACACTCTGCTCTCTTCGCTGCCCACTTATTTGGCCAAGCGTTCCAAAGTCCTCCCGGACTCCGGCCTAGCAGCTCCTAGGTGGAATGCAGACGGTCCGCACTGCTGAACCACTGCTGCGATGAGGAAACACTGTGTTTACGGTTCCTACTGGGAACCCTTACCTGCCGTGTCTCTGTGGGAGCAGAAGGTCGACTTCAGAGGCAGCCAGACAAACGTACAGTTTGCCCTTTCAACGCTACCTGGGGTTTTGTAAGACACGCGGACACTGTTGCCTATCCCCAGAAATTATATCCTCGAAGCCCTTCAGCCCATGCAGGAGCACCTGGGTGCCCAAATTTTCTCCGGGAAGCGCCAGGGTGCTGGTTGCGTCTCTTTCTCGTGGTCCAAAACTACAGAGACATGTGCTGGGTTCCATGTTGATATTGGTTCCCTAAAGCCAGGAGCATTACCTTCCCAGTGGGAGAGCTGAAAGGGCGGCCTCAAAGTGTGCTGAGAACCAGTGCGGTTGCTCGTGCTCTCTTCACCGTTAGAACGGCTTGGCGAAGGGCAAGGCAGTGTGACTGGAGAAACCGTTTCTCTTCTCCTCCGTGCAGGAGGCTTTCCTGGCGCGCCATGTCCCTAAAGGGAACACTCTACTGTTCCACAAGGACCAAAGTAAGGTTAGGGATTCCATCCATGAATGGACTCGTGCAGAGTTTGGCCAGGACACCTTAAGCATGTAGTGCATGAAAGTTAGCATGCCCCTCTGGAGGCTGCTGCTGCCTCAGCATATGCCTTGGAAGAACACTGGGTGGCGGAAGTGTTCTTGGGGCCCTGCGCCTCTGTCCACTCTAAAAGTGCCCCGGTTCATCTCTGTGAATGCAGAGTGAGCCGCAACAGCCTGTTCTATTTGCCGGATAACTTCCTGACCAAAACATTCAAAAATGCCCCTGAGCAGAGCGGTAAAATTTCGTACGTGGACCGTCAGGGCTCTCAGTGCTGAAGCTGAGGAGCAATAGGAAACAAGGTGCGCTGTGTCCCTTCTGGGTGTTCTTCACCTGTCGGCACTTTCTGGCAAGCCGTGACTAGACTTTAGAGGCAGTCTTGCAAACCCACAGTTTGCCCCTGAACACTGCTAGGCTTCTGGCAGGTTCAGGGCACCGCACACTGATCACGAAGTACAAACAACCAAGGCCCGGGGAGAGCATCCACAATGCTTGGCGCCAGGCAGCCTTTGCCCAGAAGCCTCAGGCAAAGCAGTGGCTTGACGCGAGTGTGCTGTTCAGGACTCCTAGGACTCCTGGGGGCTCACCACGTCGCATGGAAAAACACTGTGTTCCCAATGTGTCTTCTTGGGCGACCTCACCAAAAAGAGATACCTTAGGCAATTGGGACTGGTTCCCTGCATGAAGGAGGAAAGGCAACACTCTGCTCTCTTCGCTGCCCACCTATTTGGCCAAGCGTTCCAAAGTCCTCCCGGACTCCGGCCTAGCAGCTCCTAGGTGGAATGCAGACGGTCCGCACTGCTGAACCACTGCTGCGATGAGGAAACACTGTGTTTACGGTTCCTACTGGGAACCCTTACCTGCCGTGTCTCTGTGGGAGCAGAAGGTCGACTTCAGAGGCAGCCAGACAAACGTACAGTTTGCCCTTTCAACGCTACCTGGGGTTTTGTAAGACACGCGGACACTGTTGTCTATCCCCAGAAATTATATCCTCGAAGCCCTTCAGCCCATGCAGGAGCACCTGGGTGCCCAAATTTTCTCCGGGAAGCGCCAGGGTGCTGGTTGCGTCTCTTTCTCGTGGTCCAAAACTACAGACACATGTGCTGGGATCCATGTTGATATTGGTTCCCTAAAGCCAGGAGCATTACTTTCCCAGTGGGAGAGCTGAAAGGGCGGCCTCAAAGTGTGCTGAGAACCAGTGCGGTTGCTCGTGCTCTCTTCACCGTTAGAACGGCTTGGCGAAGGGCAAGGCAGTGTGACTGGAGAAACCCTCTCTCTTCTCCTCCGTGCAGGAGGCTTTCCTGGCGCCCCATGTCCCTAAAGGGAACACTCTACTGTTCCACAAGGACCAAAGTAAGGTTAGGGATTCCGTCCATGAATGGACTCGTGCAGAGTTTGGCCAGGACACCTTAAGCATGTAGTGCATGAAAGTTAGCATGCCCCTCTGGAGGCTGCTGCTGCCTCAGCATATGCCTTGGAAGAACACTGGGTGGCGGAAGTGTTCTTGGGGCCCTGCGCCTCTGTCCACTATAAAAGTGCCCGGGTTCATCTCTGTGAATGCAGAGTGAGACGCAACAGCCAGTTCTCTTTGCCGGAAAACTTCCTGACCAAAACATTCAAAAGTGCCCCTGAGCAGAGCTGTAAAAGTTCGTACGTGGACCGTCAGGGCTCTCAGTGCGGAAGCTGAGGAGCAATAGGAAACAAGGTGCGCAGTGTCCCTTCTGAGTGTTCTTCACCTGTCGGCACTTTCTGGCAAGCCGTGACTCGACTTTAGAGGCAGTCTTGCAAACCGACAGTTTGCCCCTGAACACTGCTAGGCTTCTGGCAGGTTCAGGGCACCGCACACTGATCACGAAGTACAAAGAACCAAGGTCCGGGGAGAGCATCCACAATGCTTGGCGCCAGGCAGCCTTTGCCCAGAAGCCTCAGGCAAAGCAGTGGCTTGACGCGAGTGTGCTGTTCAGGACTCCTAGGACTCCTGGGGCTCACCACGTCGCATGGAAAAACACTGTGTTCCCAATGTGTCTTCTTGGGCGACCTCACCAAAAAGAGATACCTTAGACAATTGGGACTGGTTCCCTGCATGAAGGAGGAAAGGCAACACTCTGCTCTCTTCGCTGCCCACCTATTTGGCCAAGCGTTCCAAAGTCCTCCCGGACTTCGGCCTAGCAGCTCCTAGGTGGAATGCAGACGGTCCGCACTGCTGAACCACTGCTGCGATGAGGAAACACTGTGTTTACGGTTCCTACTGGGAACCCTTACCTGCCGTGTCTCTGTGGGAACAGAAGGTCGACTTCAGAGGCAGCCAGACAAACGTACAGTTTGCCCTTTCAACGCTACCTGTGGTTTTGTAAGACAGGCGCACACTGTTGCCTATCCCCAGAAATTAAATCCTCGAAGCCCTTCAGCCCATGCAGGAGCACCTGGGTGCCCAAATTTTCTCCGGGAAGCGCCAGGGTGCTGGTTGCGTCTCTTTCTCGTGGTCCAAAACTACAGAGACATGTGCTGGGTTCCATGTTGATATTGGTTCCCTAAAGCCAGGAGCATTACCTTCCCAGTGGGAGAGCTGAAAGGGCGGCCTCAAAGTGTGCTGAGAACCAGTGCGGTTGCTCGTGCTCTCTTCACCGTTAGAACGGCTTGGCGAAGGGCAAGGCAGTGTGACTGGAGAAACCCTCTCTCTTCTCCTCCGTGCAGGAGGCTTTCCTGGCGCCCCATGTCCCTAAAGGGAACACTCTACTGTTCCACAAGGACCAAAGTAAGGTTAGGGATTCCATCCATGAATGGACTCGTGCAGAGTTTGGCCAGGACACCTTAAGCATGTAGTGCATGAAAGTTAGCATGCCCCTCTGGAGGCTGCTGCTGCCTCAGCATATGCCTTGGAAGAACACTGGGTGGCGGAAGTGTTCTTGGGGCCCTGCGCCTCTGTCCACTCTAAAAGTGCCCCGGTTCATCTCTGTGAATGCAGAGTGAGCCGCAACAGCCTGTTCTCTTTGCCGGATAACTTCCTGACCAAAACATTCAAAAGTGCCCCTGAGCAGAGCTGTAACAGTTCGTACGTGGATCGTCAGGGCTCTCAGTGCTGAGGCTGAGGAGCAATAGGAAACAAGGTGCGCAGTGTCCCTTCTGGGTGTTCTTCACCTGTCGGCACTTTCTGGCAAGCCGTGACTCGACTTTAGAGGCAGGCTTGCAAACCCACAGTTTGCCCCTGAACACTGCTAGGCTTCTGGCAGGTTCAGGGCACCGCACACTGATCACGAAGTACAAAGAATCAAGGTCCGGGGAGAGCATCCACAATGCTTGGCGCCAGGCAGCCTTTGCCCAGAAACCTCAGGCAAAGCAGTGGCTTGACGCGAGTGTGCTGTTCAGGACTCCTAGGACTCCTGGGGGCTCACCACGTCGCATGGAAAAACACTGTGTTCCCAATGTGTCTTCTTGGGCGACCTCACCAAAAAGAGATACCTTAGGCAATTGGGACTGGTTCCCTGCATGAAGGAGGAAAGGCAACACTCTGCTCTCTTCGCTGCCCACCTATTTGGCCAAGCGTTCCAAAGTCCTCCCGGACTCCGGCCTAGCAGCTCCTAGGTGGAATGCAGACGGTCCGCACTGCTGAACCACTGCTGCGATGAGGAAACACTGTGTTTACGGTTCCTACTGGGAACCCTTACCTGCCGTGTCTCTGTGGGAGCAGAAGGTCGACTTCAGAGGCAGCCAGACAAACGTACAGTTTGCCCTTTCAACGCTACCTGGGGTTCTGTAAGACACGCGGACACTGTTGTCTATCCCCAGAAATTATATCCTCGAAGCCCTTCAGCCCATGCAGGAGCACCTGGGTGCCCAAATTTTCTCCGGGAAGCGCCAGGGTGCTGGTTGCGTCTCTTTCTCGTGGTCCAAAACTACAGACACATGTGCTGGGATCCATGTTGATATTGGTTCCCTAAAGCCAGGAGCATTACTTTCCCAGTGGGAGAGCTGAAAGGGCGGCCTCAAAGTGTGCTGAGAACCAGTGCGGTTGCTCGTGCTCTCTTCACCGTTAGAACGGCTTGGCGAAGGGCAAGGCAGTGTGACTGGAGAAACCCTCTCTCTTCTCCTCCGTGCAGGAGGCTTTCCTGGCGCCCCATGTCCCTAAAGGGAACACTCTACTGTTCCACAAGGACCAAAGTAAGGTTAGGGATTCCGTCCATGAATGGACTCGTGCAGAGTTTGGCCAGGACACCTTAAGCATGTAGTGCATGAAAGTTAGCATGCCCCTCTGGAGGCTGCTGCTGCCTCAGCATATGCCTTGGAAGAACACTGGGTGGCGGAAGTGTTCTTGGGGCCCTGCGCCTCTGTCCACTATAAAAGTGCCCGGGTTCATCTCTGTGAATGCAGAGTGAGACGCAACAGCCAGTTCTCTTTGCCGGAAAACTTCCTGACCAAAACATTCAAAAGTGCCCCTGAGCAGAGCTGTAAAAGTTCGTACGTGGACCGTCAGGGCTCTCAGTGCGGAAGCTGAGGAGCAATAGGAAACAAGGTGCGCAGTGTCCCTTCTGAGTGTTCTTCACCTGTCGGCACTTTCTGGCAAGCCGTGACTCGACTTTAGAGGCAGTCTTGCAAACCGACAGTTTGCCCCTGAACACTGCTAGCCTTCTGGCAGGTTCAGGGCACCGCACACTGATCACGAAGTACAAACAACCAAGGTCCGGGCAGAGCATCCACAATGCTTGGCGCCAGGCAGCCTTTGCCCAGAAGCCTCAGGCAAAGCAGTGACTTGACGCGAGTGTGCTGTTCAGGAGTCCTAGGACTCCTGGGGCTCACCACGTCGCATGGAAAAACACTGTGTTCCCAATGTGTCTTCTTGGGCGACCTCACCAAAAAGAGATACCTTAGACAATTGGGACTGGTTCCCTGCATGAAGGAGGAAAGGCAACACTCTGCTCTCTTCGCTGCCCACCTATTTGGCCAAGCGTTCCAAAGTCCTCCCGGACTTCGGCCTAGCAGCTCCTAGGTGGAATGCAGACGGTCCGCACTGCTGAACCACTGCTGCGATGAGGAAACACTGTGTTTACGGTTCATACTGGGAACCCTTACCTGCCGTGTCTCTGTGGGAGCAGAAGGTCGACTTCAGAGGCAGCCAGACAAACGTACAGTTTGCCCTTTCAACGCTACCTGGGGTTCTGTAAGACACGCGGACACTGTTGTCTATCCCCAGAAATTATATCCTCGAAGCCCTTCAGCCCATGCAGGAGCACCTGGGTGCCCAAATTGTCTCCGGGAAGCGCCAGGGTGCTGGTTGCGTCTCTTTCTCGTGGTCCAAAACTACAGACACATGTGCTGGGATCCATGTTGATATTGGTTCCCTAAAGCCAGGAGCATTACTTTCCCAGTGGGAGAGCTGAAAGGGCGGCCTCAAAGTGTGCTGAGAACCAGTGCGGTTGCTCGTGCTCTCTTCACCGTTAGAACGGCTTGGCGAAGGGCAAGGCAGTGTGACTGGAGAAACCCTCTCTCTTCTCCTCCGTGCAGGAGGCTTTCCTGGCGCCCCATGTCCCTAAAGGGAACACTCTACTGTTCCACAAGGACCAAAGTAAGGTTAGGGATTCCGTCCATGAATGGACTCGTGCAGAGTTTGGCCAGGACACCTTAAGCATGTAGTGCATGAAAGTTAGCATGCCCCTCTGGAGGCTGCTGCTGCCTCAGCATATGCCTTGGAAGAACACTGGGTGGCGGAAGTGTTCTTGGGGACCTGCGCCTCTGTCCACTATAAAAGTGCCCGGGTTCATCTCTGTGAATGCAGAGTGAGACGCAACAGCCAGTTCTCTTTGCCGGAAAACTTCCTGACCAAAACATTCAAAAGTGCCCCTGAGCAGAGCTGTAAAAGTTCGTACGTGGACCGTCAGGGCTCTCAGTGCGGAAGCTGAGGAGCAATAGGAAACAAGGTGCGCAGTGTCCCTTCTGAGTGTTCTTCACCTGTCGGCACTTTCTGGCAAGCCGTGACTCGACTTTAGAGGCAGTCTTGCAAACCGACAGTTTGCCCCTGAACACTGCTAGCCTTCTGGCAGGTTCAGGGCACCGCACACTGATCACGAAGTACAAAGAACCAAGGTCCGGGGAGAGCATCCACAATGCTTGGCGCCAGGCAGCCTTTGCCCAGAAGCCTCAGGCAAAGCAGTGGCTTGACGCGAGTGTGCTGTTCAGGACTCCTAGGACTCCTGGGGCTCACCACGTCGCATGGAAAAACACTGTGTTCCCAATGTGTCTTCTTGGGCGACCTCACCAAAAAGAGATACCTTAGACAATTGGGACTGGTTCCCTGCATGAAGGAGGAAAGGCAACACTCTGCTCTCTTCGCTGCCCACCTATTTGGCCAAGCGTTCCAAAGTCCTCCCGGACTTCGGCCTAGCAGCTCCTAGGTGGAATGCAGACGGTCCGCACTGCTGAACCACTGCTGCGATGAGGAAACACTGTGTTTACGGTTCCTACTGGGAACCCTTACCTGCCGTGTCTCTGTGGGAACAGAAGGTCGACTTCAGAGGCAGCCAGACAAACGTACAGTTTGCCCTTTCAACGCTACCTGTGGTTTTGTAAGACAGGCGCACACTGTTGCCTATCCCCAGAAATTAAATCCTCGAAGCCCTTCAGCCCATGCAGGAGCACCTGGGTGCCCAAATTTTCTCCGGGAAGCGCCAGGGTGCTGGTTGCGTCTCTTTCTCGTGGTCCAAAACTACAGAGACATGTGCTGGGTTCCATGTTGATATTGGTTCCCTAAAGCCAGGAGCATTACCTTCCCAGTGGGAGAGCTGAAAGGGCGGCCTCAAAGTGTGCTGAGAACCAGTGCGGTTGCTCGTGCTCTCTTCACCGTTAGAACGGCTTGGCGAAGGGCAAGGCAGTGTGACTGGAGAAACCCTCTCTCTTCTCCTCCGTGCAGGAGGCTTTCCTGGCGCCCCATGTCCCTAAAGGGAACACTCTACTGTTCCACAAGGACCAAAGTAAGGTTAGGGATTCCATCCATGAATGGACTCGTGCAGAGTTTGGCCAGGACACCTTAAGCATGTAGTGCATGAAAGTTAGCATGCCCCTCTGGAGGCTGCTGCTGCCTCAGCATATGCCTTGGAAGAACACTGGGTGGCGGAAGTGTTCTTGGGGCCCTGCGCCTCTGTCCACTCTAAAAGTGCCCCGGTTCATCTCTGTGAATGCAGAGTGAGCCGCAACAGCCTGTTCTCTTTGCCGGATAACTTCCTGACCAAAACATTCAAAAGTGCCCCTGAGCAGAGCTGTAACAGTTCGTACGTGGATCGTCAGGGCTCTCAGTGCTGAGGCTGAGGAGCAATAGGAAACAAGGTGCGCAGTGTCCCTTCTGGGTGTTCTTCACCTGTCGGCACTTTCTGGCAAGCCGTGACTCGACTTTAGAGGCAGGCTTGCAAACCCACAGTTTGCCCCTGAACACTGCTAGGCTTCTGGCAGGTTCAGGGCACCGCACACTGATCACGAAGTACAAAGAATCAAGGTCCGGGGAGAGCATCCACAATGCTTGGCGCCAGGCAGCCTTTGCCCAGAAGCCTCAGGCAAAGCAGTGGCTTGACGCGAGTGTGCTGTTCAGGACTCCTAGGACTCCTGGGGGCTCACCACGTCGCATGGAAAAACACTGTGTTCCCAATGTGTCTTCTTGGGCGACCTCACCAAAAAGAGATACCTTAGGCAATTGGGACTGGTTCCCTGCATGAAGGAGGAAAGGCAACACTCTGCTCTCTTCGCTGCCCACCTATTTGGCCAAGCGTTCCAAAGTCCTCCCGGACTCCGGCCTAGCAGCTCCAGGTGGAATGCAGACGGTCCGCACTGCTGAACCACTGCTGCGATGAGGAAACACTGTGTTTACGGTTCCTACTGGGAACCCTTACCTGCCGTGTCTCTGTGGGAGCAGAAGGTCGACTTCAGAGGCAGCCAGACAAACGTACAGTTTGCCCTTTCAACGCTACCTGGGGTTCTGTAAGACACGCGGACACTGTTGTCTATCCCCAGAAATTATATCCTCGAAGCCCTTCAGCCCATGCAGGAGCACCTGGGTGCCCAAATTTTCTCCGGGAAGCGCCAGGGTGCTGGTTGCGTCTCTTTCTCGTGGTCCAAAACTACAGACACATGTGCTGGGATCCATGTTGATATTGGTTCCCTAAAGCCAGGAGCATTACTTTCCCAGTGGGAGAGCTGAAAGGGCGGCCTCAAAGTGTGCTGAGAACCAGTGCGGTTGTTCGTGCTCTCTTCACCGTTAGAACGGCTTGGCGAAGGGCAAGGCAGTGTGACTGGAGAAACCCTGTCTCTTCTCCTCTGTGCAGGAGGCTTTCCTGGCGCCCCATGTCCCTAAAGGGAACACTCTACTGTTCCACAAGGACCAAAGTAAGGTTAGGGATTCCATCCATGAATGGACTCGTGCAGAGTTTGGCCAGGACACCTTAAGCATGTAGTGCATGAAAGTTAGCATGCCCCTCTGGAGGCTGCTGCTGCCTCAGCATATGCCTTGGAAGAACACTGGGTGGCGGAAGTGTTCTTGGGGCCCTGCGCCTCTGTCCACTCTAAAAGTGCCCGGGTTCATCTCTGTGAATGCAGAGTGAGCCGCAACAGCCAGTTCTCTTTGCCGGAAAACTTCCTGACCAAAACATTCAAAAGTGCCCCTGAGCAGAGCTGTAAAAGTTCGTACGTGGACCGTCAGGGCTCTCAGTGCGGAAGCTGAGGAGCAATAGGAAACAAGGTGCGCAGTGTCCCTTCTGGGTGTTCTTCACCTGTCGGCACTTTCTGGCAAGCCGTGACTCGACTTTAGAGGCAGTCTTGCAAACCGACAGTTTGCCCCTGAACACTGCTAGCCTTCTGGCAGGTTCAGGGCACCGCACACTGATCACGAAGTACAAAGAACCAAGGTCCGGGGAGAGCATCCACAATGCTTGGCGCCAGGCAGCCTTTGCCCAGAAGCCTCAGGCAAAGCAGTGGCTTGACGCGAGTGTGCTGTTCAGGACTCCTAGGACTCCTGGGGGCTCACCACGTCGCATGGAAAAACACTGTGTTCCCAATGTGTCTTCTTGGGCGACCTCACCAAAAAGAGATACCTTAAGCAATTGGGACTGGTTCCCTGCATGAAGGAGGAAAGGCAACACTCTGCTCTCTTCGCTGCCCACCTATTTGGCCAAGCGTTCCAAAGTCCTCCCGGACTCCGGCCTAGCAGCTCCTAGGTGGAATGCAGACGGTCCGCACTGCTGAACCACTGCTGCGATGAGGAAACACTGTGTTTACGGTTCCTACTGGGAACCCTTACCTGCCGTGTCTCTGTGGGAGCAGAAGGTCGACTTCAGAGGCAGCCAGACAAACGTACAGTTTGCCCTTTCAACGCTACCTGGGGTTTTGTAAGACACGCGGACACTGTTGCCTATCCCCAGAAATTATATCCTCGAAGCCCTTCAGCCCATGCAGGAGCACCTGGGTGCCCAAATTTTCTCCGGGAAGCGCCAGGGTGCTGGTTGCGTCTCTTTCTCGTGGTCCAAAACTACAGACACATGTGCTGGGTTCCATGTTGATATTGGTTCCCTAAAGCCAGGAGCATTACCTTCCCAGTGGGAGAGCTGAAAGGGCGGCCTCAAAGTGTGCTGAGAACCAGTGCGGTTGCTCGTGCTCTCTTCACCGTTAGAACGGCTTGGCGAAGGGCAAGGCAGTGTGACTGGAGAAACCCTCTCTCTTCTCCTCCGTGCAGGAGGCTTTCCTGGCGCCCCATGTCCCTAAAGGGAACACTCTACTGTTCCACAAGGACCAAAGTAAGGTTAGGGATTCCATCCATGAATGGACTCGTGCAGAGTTTGGCCAGGACACCTTAAGCATGTAGTGCATGAAAGTTAGCATGCCCCTCTGGAGGCTGCTGCTGCCTCAGCATATGCCTTGGAAGAACACTGGGTGGCGGAAGTGTTCTTGGGGCCCTGCGCCTCTGTCCACTCTAAAAGTGCCCCGGTTCATCTCTGTGAATGCAGAGTGAGCCGCAACAGCCAGTTCTCTTTGCCGGATAACTTCCTGACCAAAACATTCAAAAGTGCCCCTGAGCAGAGCTGTAACAGTTCGTACGTGGATCGTCAGGGCTCTCAGTGCTGAGGCTGAGGAGCAATAGGAAACAAGGTGCGCAGTGTCCCTTCTGGGTGTTCTTCACCTGTCGGCACTTTCTGGCAAGCCGTGACTCGACTTTAGAGGCAGTCTTGCAAACCGACAGTTTGCCCCTGAACACTGCTAGCCTTCTGGCAGGTTCAGGGCACCGCACACTGATCACGAAGTACAAAGAACCAAGGTCCGGGGAGAGCATCCACAATGCTTGGCGCCAGGCAGCCTTTGCCCAGAAGCCTCAGGCAAAGCAGTGGCTTGACGCGAGTGTGCTGTTCAGGACTCCTAGGACTCCTGGGGGCTCACCACGTCGCATGGAAAAACACTGTGTTCCCAATGTGTCTTCTTGGGCGACCTCACCAAAAAGAGATACCTTAGGCAATTGGGACTGGTTCCCTGCATGAAGGAGGAAAGGCAACACTCTGCTCTCTTCGCTGCCCACCTATTTGGCCAAGCGTTCCAAAGTCCTCCCGGACTCCGGCCTAGCAGCTCCTAGGTGGAATGCAGACGGTCCGCACTGCTGAACCACTGCTGCGATGAGGAAACACTGTGTTTACGGTTCCTACTGGGAACCCTTACCTGCCGTGTCTCTGTGGGAGCAGAAGGTCGACTTCAGAGGCAGCCAGACAAACGTACAGTTTGCCCTTTCAACGCTACCTGGGGTTTTGTAAGACACGCGGACACTGTTGCCTATCCCCAGAAATTATATCCTCGAAGCCCTTCAGCCCATGCAGGAGCACCTGGGTGCCCAAATTTTCTCCGGGAAGCGCCAGGGTGCTGGTTGCGTCTCTTTCTCGTGGTCCAAAACTACAGACACATGTGCTGGGTTCCATGTTGATATTGGTTCCCTAAAGCCAGGAGCATTACCTTCCCAGTGGGAGAGCTGAAAGGGCGGCCTCAAAGTGTGCTGAGAACCAGTGCGGTTGCTCGTGCTCTCTTCACCGTTAGAACGGCTTGGCGAAGGGCAAGGCAGTGTGACTGGAGAAACCCTCTCTCTTCTCCTCCGTGCAGGAGGCTTTCCTGGCGCCCCATGTCCCTAAAGGGAACACTCTACTGTTCCACAAGGACCAAAGTAAGGTTAGGGATTCCATCCATGAATGGACTCGTGCAGAGTTTGGCCAGGACACCTTAAGCATGTAGTGCATGAAAGTTAGCATGCCCCTCTGGAGGCTGCTGCTGCCTCAGCATATGCCTTGGAAGAACACTGGGTGGCGGAAGTGTTCTTGGGGCCCTGCGCCTCTGTCCACTCTAAAAGTGCCCCGGTTCATCTCTGTGAATGCAGAGTGAGCCGCAACAGCCTGTTCTCTTTGCCGGATAACTTCCTGACCAAAACATTCAAAAGTGCCCCTGAGCAGAGCTGTAACAGTTCGTACGTGGATCGTCAGGGCTCTCAGTGCTGAGGCTGAGGAGCAATAGGAAACAAGGTGCGCAGTGTCCCTTCTGGGTGTTCTTCACCTGTCGGCACTTTCTGGCAAGCCGTGACTCGACTTTAGAGGCAGGCTTGCAAACCCACAGTTTGCCCCTGAACACTGCTAGGCTTCTGGCAGGTTCAGGGCACCGCACACTGATCACGAAGTACAAAGAATCAAGGTCCGGGGAGAGCATCCACAATGCTTGGCGCCAGGCAGCCTTTGCCCAGAAGCCTCAGGCAAAGCAGTGGCTTGACGCGAGTGTGCTGTTCAGGACTCCTAGGACTCCTGGGGGCTCACCACGTCGCATGGAAAAACACTGTGTTCCCAATGTGTCTTCTTGGGCGACCTCACCAAAAAGAGATACCTTAGGCAATTGGGACTGGTTCCCTGCATGAAGGAGGAAAGGCAACACTCTGCTCTCTTCGCTGCCCACCTATTTGGCCAAGCGTTCCAAAGTCCTCCCGGACTCCGGCCTAGCAGCTCCTAGGTGGAATGCAGACGGTCCGCACTGCTGAACCACTGCTGCGATGAGGAAACACTGTGTTTACGGTTCCTACTGGGAACCCTTACCTGCCGTGTCTCTGTGGGAGCAGAAGGTCGACTTCAGAGGCAGCCAGACAAACGTACAGTTTGCCCTTTCAACGCTACCTGGGGTTCTGTAAGACACGCGGACACTGTTGTCTATCCCCAGAAATTATATCCTCGAAGCCCTTCAGCCCATGCAGGAGCACCTGGGTGCCCAAATTTTCTCCGGGAAGCGCCAGGGTGCTGGTTGCGTCTCTTTCTCGTGGTCCAAAACTACAGACACATGTGCTGGGATCCATGTTGATATTGGTTCCCTAAAGCCAGGAGCATTACTTTCCCAGTGGGAGAGCTGAAAGGGCGGCCTCAAAGTGTGCTGAGAACCAGTGCGGTTGCTCGTGCTCTCTTCACCGTTAGAACGGCTTGGCGAAGGGCAAGGCAGTGTGACTGGAGAAACCCTCTCTCTTCTCCTCCGTGCAGGAGGCTTTCCTGGCGCCCCATGTCCCTAAAGGGAACACTCTACTGTTCCACAAGGACCAAAGTAAGGTTAGGGATTCCGTCCATGAATGGACTCGTGCAGAGTTTGGCCAGGACACCTTAAGCATGTAGTGCATGAAAGTTAGCATGCCCCTCTGGAGGCTGCTGCTGCCTCAGCATATGCCTTGGAAGAACACTGGGTGGCGGAAGTGTTCTTGGGGCCCTGCGCCTCTGTCCACTCTAAAAGTGCCCGGGTTCATCTCTGTGAATGCAGAGTGAGCCGCAACAGCCAGTTCTCTTTGCCGGAAAACTTCCTGACCAAAACATTCAAAAGTGCCCCTGAGCAGAGCTGTAAAAGTTCGTACGTGGACCGTCAGGGCTCTCAGTGCGGAAGCTGAGGAGCAATAGGAAACAAGGTGCGCAGTGTCCCTTCTGAGTGTTCTTCACCTGTCGGCACTTTCTGGCAAGCCGTGACTCGACTTTAGAGGCAGTCTTGCAAACCGACAGTTTGCCCCTGAACACTGCTAGGCTTCTGGCAGGTTCAGGGCACCGCACACTGATCACGAAGTACAAAGAACCAAGGTCCGGGGAGAGCATCCACAATGCTTGGCGCCAGGCAGCCTTTGCCCAGAAGCCTCAGGCAAAGCAGTGGCTTGACGCGAGTGTGCTGTTCAGGACTCCTAGGACTCCTGGGGGCTCACCACGTCGCATGGAAAAACACTGTGTTCCCAATGTGTCTTCTTGGGCGACCTCACCAAAAAGAGATACCTTAGGCAATTGGGACTGGTTCCCTGCATGAAGGAGGAAAGGCAACACTCTGCTCTCTTCGCTGCCCACCTATTTGGCCAAGCGTTCCAAAGTCCTCCCGGACTCCGGCCTAGCAGCTCCTAGGTGGAATGCAGACGGTCCGCACTGCTGAACCACTGCTGGGATGAGGAAACACTGTGTTTACGGTTCCTACTGGGAACCCTTACCTGCCGTGTCTCTGTGGGAGCAGAAGGTCGACTTCAGAGGCAGCCAGACAAACGTACAGTTTGCCCTTTCAACGCTACCTGGGGTTTTGTAAGACACGCGGACACTGTTGCCTATCCCCAGAAATTATATCCTCGAAGCCCTTCAGCCCATGCAGGAGCACCTGGGTGCCCAAATTTTCTCCGGGAAGCGCCAGGGTGCTGGTTGCGTCTCTTTCTCGTGGTCCAAAACTACAGACACATGTGCTGGGATCCATGTTGATATTGGTTCCCTAAAACCAGGAGCATTACTTTCCCAGTGGGAGAGCTGAAAGGGCGGCCTCAAAGTGTGCTGAGAACCAGTGCGGTTGCTCGTGCTCTCTTCACCGTTAGAACGGCTTGGCGAAGGGCAAGGCAGTGTGACTGGAGAAACCCTCTCTCTTCTCCTCCGTGCAGGAGGCTTTCCTGGCGCCCCATGTCCCTAAAGGGAACACTCTACTGTTCCACAAGGACCAAAGTAAGGTTAGGGATTCCGTCCATGAATGGACTCGTGCAGAGTTTGGCCAGGACACCTTAAGCATGTAGTGCATGAAAGTTAGCATGCCCCTCTGGAGGCTGCTGCTGCCTCAGCATATGCCTTGGAAGAACACTGGGTGGCGGAAGTGTTCTTGGGGCCCTGCGCCTCTGTCCACTCTAAAAGTGCCCCGGTTCATCTCTGTGAATGCAGAGTGAGCCGCAACAGCCTGTTCTATTTGCCGGATAACTTCCTGACCAAAACATTCAAAAATGCCCCTGAGCAGAGCGGTAAAATTTCGTACGTGGACCGTCAGGGCTCTCAGTGCTGAAGCTGAGGAGCAATAGGAAACAAGGTGCGCTGTGTCCCTTCTGGGTGTTCTTCACCTGTCGGCACTTTCTGGCAAGCCGTGACTAGACTTTAGAGGCAGTCTTGCAAACCCATAGTTTGCCCCTGAACACTGCTAGGCTTCTGGCAGGTTCAGGGCACCGCACACTGATCACGAAGTACAAACAACCAAGGCCCGGGGAGAGCATCCACAATGCTTGACGCCAGGCAGCCTTTGCCCAGAAGCCTCAGGCAAAGCAGTGGCTTGACGCGAGTGTGCTGTTCAGGACTCCTAGGACTCCTGGGGGCTCACCACGTCGCATGGAAAAACACTGTGTTCCCAATGTGTCTTCTTGGGCGACCTCACCAAAAAGAGATACCTTAGGCAATTGGGACTGGTTCCCTGCATGAAGGAGGAAAGGCAACACTCTGCTCTCTTCGCTGCCCACTTATTTGGCCAAGCGTTCCAAAGTCCTCCCGGACTCCGGCCTAGCAGCTCCTAGGTGGAATGCAGACGGTCCGCACTGCTGAACCACTGCTGCGATGAGGAAACACTGTGTTTACGGTTCCTACTGGGAACCCTTACCTGCCGTGTCTCTGTGGGAGCAGAAGGTCGACTTCAGAGGCAGCCAGACAAACGTACAGTTTGCCCTTTCAACGCTACCTGGGGTTTTGTAAGACACGCGGACACTGTTGCCTATCCCCAGAAATTATATCCTCGAAGCCCTTCAGCCCATGCAGGAGCACCTGGGTGCCCAAATTTTCTCCGGGAAGCGCCAGGGTGCTGGTTGCGTCTCTTTCTCGTGGTCCAAAACTACAGACACATGTGCTGGGTTCCATGTTGATATTGGTTCCCTAAAGCCAGGAGCATTACCTTCCCAGTGGGAGAGCTGAAAGGGCGGCCTCAAAGTGTGCTGAGAACCAGTGCGGTTGCTCGTGCTCTCTTCACCGTTAGAACGGCTTGGCGAAGGGCAAGGCAGTGTGACTGGAGAAACCGTTTCTCTTCTCCTCCGTGCAGGAGGCTTTCCTGGCGCGCCATGTCCCTAAAGGGAACACTCTACTGTTCCACAAGGACCAAAGTAAGGTTAGGGATTCCATCCATGAATGGACTCGTGCAGAGTTTGGCCAGGACACCTTAAGCATGTAGTGCATGAAAGTTAGCATGCCCCTCTGGAGGCTGCTGCTGCCTCAGCATATGCCTTGGAAGAACACTGGGTGGCGGAAGTGTTCTTGGGGCCCTGCGCCTCTGTCCACTCTAAAAGTGCCCCGGTTCATCTCTGTGAATGCAGAGTGAGCCGCAACAGCCTGTTCTCTTTGCCGGATAACTTCCTGACCAAAACATTCAAAAGTGCCCCTGAGCAGAGCTGTAACAGTTCGTACGTGGATCGTCAGGGCTCTCAGTGCTGAGGCTGAGGAGCAATAGGAAACAAGGTGCGCAGTGTCCCTTCTGGGTGTTCTTCACCTGTCGGCACTTTCTGGCAAGCCGTGACTCGACTTTAGAGGCAGGCTTGCAAACCCACAGTTTGCCCCTGAACACTGCTAGGCTTCTGGCAGGTTCAGGGCACCGCACACTGATCACGAAGTACAAAGAATCAAGGTCCGGGGAGAGCATCCACAATGCTTGGCGCCAGGCAGCCTTTGCCCAGAAGCCTCAGGCAAAGCAGTGGCTTGACGCGAGTGTGCTGTTCAGGACTCCTAGGACTCCTGGGGGCTCACCACGTCGCATGGAAAAACACTGTGTTCCCAATGTGTCTTCTTGGGCGACCTCACCAAAAAGAGATACCTTAGGCAATTGGGACTGGTTCCCTGCATGAAGGAGGAAAGGCAACACTCTGCTCTCTTCGCTGCCCACCTATTTGGCCAAGCGTTCCAAAGTCCTCCCGGAGTTCGGCCTAGCAGCTCCTAGGTGGAATGCAGACGGTCCGCACTGCTGAACCACTGCTGCGATGAGGAAACACTGTGTTTACGGTTCCTACTGGGAACCCTTACCTGCCGTGTCTCTGTGGGAGCAGAAGGTCGACTTCAGAGGCAGCCAGACAAACGTACAGTTTGCCCTTTCAACGCTACCTGGGGTTTTGTAAGACACGCGGACACTGTTGCCTATCCCCAGAAATTATATCCTCGAAGCCCTTCAGCCCATGCAGGAGCACCTGGGTGCCCAAATTTTCTCCGGGAAGCGCCAGGGTGCTGGTTGCGTCTCTTTCTCGTGGTCCAAAACTACAGACACATGTGCTGGGATCCATGTTGATATTGGTTCCCTAAAGCCAGGAGCATTACTTTCCCAGTGGGAGAGCTGAAAGGGCGGCCTCAAAGTGTGCTGAGAACCAGTGCGGTTGCTCGTGCTCTCTTCACCGTTAGAACGGCTTGGCGAAGGGCAAGGCAGTGTGACTGGAGAAACCCTCTCTCTTCTCCTCCGTGCAGGAGGCTTTCCTGGCGCCCCATGTCCCTAAAGGGAACACTCTACTGTTCCACAAGGACCAAAGTAAGGTTAGGGATTCCGTCCATGAATGGACTCGTGCAGAGTTTGGCCAGGACACCTTAAGCATGTAGTGCATGAAAGTTAGCATGCCCCTCTGGAGGCTGCTGCTGCCTCAGCATATGCCTTGGAAGAACACTGGGTGGCGGAAGTGTTCTTGGGGCCCTGCGCCTCTGTCCACTCTAAAAGTGCCCGGGTTCATCTCTGTGAATGCAGAGTGAGCCGCAACAGCCAGTTCTCTTTGCCGGAAAACTTCCTGACCAAAACATTCAAAAGTGCCCCTGAGCAGAGCTGTAAAAGTTCGTACGTGGACCGTCAGGGCTCTCAGTGCGGAAGCTGAGGAGCAATAGGAAACAAGGTGCGCAGTGTCCCTTCTGAGTGTTCTTCACCTGTCGGCACTTTCTGGCAAGCCGTGACTCGACTTTAGAGGCAGTCTTGCAAACCGACAGTTTGCCCCTGAACACTGCTAGCCTTCTGGCAGGTTCAGGGCACCGCACACTGATCACGAAGTACAAAGAACCAAGGTCCGGGGAGAGCATCCACAATGCTTGGCGCCAGGCAGCCTTTGCCCAGAAGCCTCAGGCAAAGCAGTGGCTTGACGCGAGTGTGCTGTTCAGGACTCCTAGGACTCCTGGGGGCTCACCACGTCGCATGGAAAAACACTGTGTTCCCAATGTGTCTTCTTGGGCGACCTCACCAAAAAGAGATACCTTAGACAATTGGGACTGGTTCCCTGCATGAAGGAGGAAAGGCAACACTCTGCTCTCTTCGCTGCCCACTTATTTGGCCAAGCGTTCCAAAGTCCTCCCGGACTCCGGCCTAGCAGCTCCTAGGTGGAATGCAGACGGTCCGCACTGCTGAACCACTGCTGCGATGAGGAAACACTGTGTTTACGGTTCCTACTGGGAACCCTTACCTGCCGTGTCTCTGTGGGAGCAGAAGGTCGACTTCAGAGGCAGCCAGACAAACGTACAGTTTGCCCTTTCAACGCTACCTGGGGTTTTGTAAGACACGCGGACACTGTTGCCTATCCCCAGAAATTATATCCTCGAAGCCCTTCAGCCCATGCAGGAGCACCTGGGTGCCCAAATTTTCTCCGGGAAGCGCCAGGGTGCTGGTTGCGTCTTTTTCTCGTGGTCCAAAACTACAGAGACATGTGCTGGGTTCCATGTTGATATTGGTTCCCTAAAGCCAGGAGCATTACCTTCCCAGTGGGAGAGCTGAAAGGGCGGCCTCAAAGTGTGCTGAGAACCAGTGCGGTTGCTCGTGCTCTCTTCACCGTTAGAACGGCTTGGCGAAGGGCAAGGCAGTGTGACTGGAGAAACCGTTTCTCTTCTCCTCCGTGCAGGAGGCTTTCCTGGCGCGCCATGTCCCTAAAGGGAACACTCTACTGTTCCACAAGGACCAAAGTAAGGTTAGGGATTCCATCCATGAATGGACTCGTGCAGAGTTTGGCCAGGACACCTTAAGCATGTAGTGCATGAAAGTTAGCATGCCCCTCTGGAGGCTGCTGCTGCCTCAGCATATGCCTTGGAAGAACACTGGGTGGCGGAAGTGTTCTTGGGGCCCTGCGCCTCTGTCCACTCTAAAAGTGCCCCGGTTCATCTCTGTGAATGCAGAGTGAGCCGCAACAGCCTGTTCTATTTGCCGGATAACTTCCTGACCAAAACATTCAAAAATGCCCCTGAGCAGAGCGGTAAAATTTCGTACGTGGACCGTCAGGGCTCTCAGTGCTGAAGCTGAGGAGCAATAGGAAACATGGTGCGCTGTGTCCCTTCTGGGTGTTCTTCACCTGTCGGCACTTTCTGGCAAGCCGTGACTAGACTTTAGAGGCAGTCTTGCAAACCCACAGTTTGCCCCTGAACACTGCTAGGCTTCTGGCAGGTTCAGGGCACCGCACACTGATCACGAAGTACAAACAACCAAGGCCCGGGGAGAGCATCCACAATGCTTGGCGCCAGGCAGCCTTTGCCCAGAAGCCTCAGGCAAAGCAGTGGCTTGACGCGAGTGTGCTGTTCAGGACTCCTAGGACTCCTGGGGGCTCACCACGTCGCATGGAAAAACACTGTGTTCCCAATGTGTCTTCTTGGGCGACCTCACCAAAAAGAGATACCTTAGGCAATTGGGACTGGTTCCCTGCATGAAGGAGGAAAGGCAACACTCTGCTCTCTTCGCTGCCCACCTATTTGGCCAAGCGTTCCAAAGTCCTCCCGGACTCCGGCCTAGCAGCTCCTAGGTGGAATGCAGACGGTCCGCACTGCTGAACCACTGCTGCGATGAGGAAACACTGTGTTTACGGTTCCTACTGGGAACCCTTACCTGCCGTGTCTCTGTGGGAGCAGAAGGTCGACTTCAGAGGCAGCCAGACAAACGTACAGTTTGCCCTTTCAACGCTACCTGGGGTTCTGTAAGACACGCGGACACTGTTGTCTATCCCCAGAAATTATATCCTCGAAGCCCTTCAGCCCATGCAGGAGCACCTGGGTGCCCAAATTTTCTCCGGGAAGCGCCAGGGTGCTGGTTGCGTCTCTTTCTCGTGGTCCAAAACTACAGACACATGTGCTGGGATCCATGTTGATATTGGTTCCCTAAAGCCAGGAGCATTACTTTCCCAGTGGGAGAGCTGAAAGGGCGGCCTCAAAGTGTGCTGAGAACCAGTGCGGTTGCTCGTGCTCTCTTCACCGTTAGAACGGCTTGGCGAAGGGCAAGGCAGTGTGACTGGAGAAACCCTCTCTCTTCTCCTCCGTGCAGGAGGCTTTCCTGGCGCCCCATGTCCCTAAAGGGAACACTCTACTGTTCCACAAGGACCAAAGTAAGGTTAGGGATTCCGTCCATGAATGGACTCGTGCAGAGTTTGGCCAGGACACCTTAAGCATGTAGTGCATGAAAGTTAGCATGCCCCTCTGGAGGCTGCTGCTGCCTCAGCATATGCCTTGGAAGAACACTGGGTGGCGGAAGTGTTCTTGGGGCCCTGCGCCTCTGTCCACTATAAAAGTGCCCGGGTTCATCTCTGTGAATGCAGAGTGAGACGCAACAGCCAGTTCTCTTTGCCGGAAAACTTCCTGACCAAAACATTCAAAAGTGCCCCTGAGCAGAGCTGTAAAAGTTCGTACGTGGACCGTCAGGGCTCTCAGTGCGGAAGCTGAGGAGCAATAGGAAACAAGGTGCGCAGTGTCCCTTCTGAGTGTTCTTCACCTGTCGGCACTTTCTGGCAAGCCGTGACTCGACTTTAGAGGCAGTCTTGCAAACCGACAGTTTGCCCCTGAACACTGCTAGCCTTCTGGCAGGTTCAGGGCACCGCACACTGATCACGAAGTACAAAGAACCAAGGTCCGGGCAGAGCATCCACAATGCTTGGCGCCAGGCAGCCTTTGCCCAGAAGCCTCAGGCAAAGCAGTGGCTTGACGCGAGTGTGCTGTTCAGGACTCCTAGGACTCCTGGGGCTCACCACGTCGCATGGAAAAACACTGTGTTCCCAATGTGTCTTCTTGGGCGACCTCACCAAAAAGAGATACCTTAGACAATTGGGACTGGTTCCCTGCATGAAGGAGGAAAGGCAACACTCTGCTCTCTTCGCTGCCCACCTATTTGGCCAAGCGTTCCAAAGTCCTCCCGGACTTCGGCCTAGCAGCTCCTAGGTGGAATGCAGACGGTCCGCACTGCTGAACCACTGCTGCGATGAGGAAACACTGTGTTTACGGTTCCTACTGGGAACCCTTACCTGCCGTGTCTCTGTGGGAACAGAAGGTCGACTTCAGAGGCAGCCAGACAAACGTACAGTTTGCCCTTTCAACGCTACCTGTGGTTTTGTAAGACAGGCGCACACTGTTGCCTATCCCCAGAAATTAAATCCTCGAAGCCCTTCAGCCCATGCAGGAGCACCTGGGTGCCCAAATTTTCTCCGGGAAGCGCCAGGGTGCTGGTTGCGTCTCTTTCTCGTGGTCCAAAACTACAGAGACATGTGCTGGGTTCCATGTTGATATTGGTTCCCTAAAGCCAGGAGCATTACCTTCCCAGTGGGAGAGCTGAAAGGGCGGCCTCAAAGTGTGCTGAGAACCAGTGCGGTTGCTCGTGCTCTCTTCACCGTTAGAACGGCTTGGCGAAGGGCAAGGCAGTGTGACTGGAGAAACCCTCTCTCTTCTCCTCCGTGCAGGAGGCTTTCCTGGCGCCCCATGTCCCTAAAGGGAACACTCTACTGTTCCACAAGGACCAAAGTAAGGTTAGGGATTCCATCCATGAATGGACTCGTGCAGAGTTTGGCCAGGACACCTTAAGCATGTAGTGCATGAAAGTTAGCATGCCCCTCTGGAGGCTGCTGCTGCCTCAGCATATGCCTTGGAAGAACACTGGGTGGCGGAAGTGTTCTTGGGGCCCTGCGCCTCTGTCCACTCTAAAAGTGCCCCGGTTCATCTCTGTGAATGCAGAGTGAGCCGCAACAGCCTGTTCTCTTTGCCGGATAACTTCCTGACCAAAACATTCAAAAGTGCCCCTGAGCAGAGCTGTAACAGTTCGTACGTGGATCGTCAGGGCTCTCAGTGCTGAGGCTGAGGAGCAATAGGAAACAAGGTGCGCAGTGTCCCTTCTGGGTGTTCTTCACCTGTCGGCACTTTCTGGCAAGCCGTGACTCGACTTTAGAGGCAGGCTTGCAAACCCACAGTTTGCCCCTGAACACTGCTAGGCTTCTGGCAGGTTCAGGGCACCGCACACTGATCACGAAGTACAAAGAATCAAGGTCCGGGGAGAGCATCCACAATGCTTGGCGCCAGGCAGCCTTTGCCCAGAAACCTCAGGCAAAGCAGTGGCTTGACGCGAGTGTGCTGTTCAGGACTCCTAGGACTCCTGGGGGCTCACCACGTCGCATGGAAAAACACTGTGTTCCCAATGTGTCTTCTTGGGCGACCTCACCAAAAAGAGATACCTTAGGCAATTGGGACTGGTTCCCTGCATGAAGGAGGAAAGGCAACACTCTGCTCTCTTCGCTGCCCACCTATTTGGCCAAGCGTTCCAAAGTCCTCCCGGACTCCGGCCTAGCAGCTCCTAGGTGGAATGCAGACGGTCCGCACTGCTGAACCACTGCTGCGATGAGGAAACACTGTGTTTACGGTTCCTACTGGGAACCCTTACCTGCCGTGTCTCTGTGGGAGCAGAAGGTCGACTTCAGAGGCAGCCAGACAAACGTACAGTTTGCCCTTTCAACGCTACCTGGGGTTCTGTAAGACACGCGGACACTGTTGTCTATCCCCAGAAATTATATCCTCGAAGCCCTTCAGCCCATGCAGGAGCACCTGGGTGCCCAAATTTTCTCCGGGAAGCGCCAGGGTGCTGGTTGCGTCTCTTTCTCGTGGTCCAAAACTACAGACACATGTGCTGGGATCCATGTTGATATTGGTTCCCTAAAGCCAGGAGCATTACTTTCCCAGTGGGAGAGCTGAAAGGGCGGCCTCAAAGTGTGCTGAGAACCAGTGCGGTTGCTCGTGCTCTCTTCACCGTTAGAACGGCTTGGCGAAGGGCAAGGCAGTGTGACTGGAGAAACCCTCTCTCTTCTCCTCCGTGCAGGAGGCTTTCCTGGCGCCCCATGTCCCTAAAGGGAACACTCTACTGTTCCACAAGGACCAAAGTAAGGTTAGGGATTCCGTCCATGAATGGACTCGTGCAGAGTTTGGCCAGGACACCTTAAGCATGTAGTGCATGAAAGTTAGCATGCCCCTCTGGAGGCTGCTGCTGCCTCAGCATATGCCTTGGAAGAACACTGGGTGGCGGAAGTGTTCTTGGGGCCCTGCGCCTCTGTCCACTATAAAAGTGCCCGGGTTCATCTCTGTGAATGCAGAGTGAGCCGCAACAGCCAGTTCTCTTTGCCGGAAAACTTCCTGACCAAAACATTCAAAAGTGCCCCTGAGCAGAGCTGTAAAAGTTCGTACGTGGACCGTCAGGGCTCTCAGTGCGGAAGCTGAGGAGCAATAGGAAACAAGGTGCGCAGTGTCCCTTCTGAGTGTTCTTCACCTGTCGGCACTTTCTGGCAAGCCGTGACTCGACTTTAGAGGCAGTCTTGCAAACCGACAGTTTGCCCCTGAACACTGCTAGCCTTCTGGCAGGTTCAGGGCACCGCACACTGATCACGAAGTACAAACAACCAAGGTCCGGGCAGAGCATCCACAATGCTTGGCGCCAGGCAGCCTTTGCCCAGAAGCCTCAGGCAAAGCAGTGGCTTGACGCGAGTGTGCTGTTCAGGACTCCTAGGACTCCTGGGGCTCACCACGTCGCATGGAAAAACACTGTGTTCCCAATGTGTCTTCTTGGGCGACCTCACCAAAAAGAGATACCTTAGACAATTGGGACTGGTTCCCTGCATGAAGGAGGAAAGGCAACACTCTGCTCTCTTCGCTGCCCACCTATTTGGCCAAGCGTTCCAAAGTCCTCCCGGACTTCGGCCTAGCAGCTCCTAGGTGGAATGCAGACGGTCCGCACTGCTGAACCACTGCTGCGATGAGGAAACACTGTGTTTACGGTTCATACTGGGAACCCTTACCTGCCGTGTCTCTGTGGGAGCAGAAGGTCGACTTCAGAGGCAGCCAGACAAACGTACAGTTTGCCCTTTCAACGCTACCTGGGGTTCTGTAAGACACGCGGACACTGTTGTCTATCCCCAGAAATTATATCCTCGAAGCCCTTCAGCCCATGCAGGAGCACCTGGGTGCCCAAATTTTCTCCGGGAAGCGCCAGGGTGCTGGTTGCGTCTCTTTCTCGTGGTCCAAAACTACAGACACATGTGCTGGGATCCATGTTGATATTGGTTCCCTAAAGCCAGGAGCATTACTTTCCCAGTGGGAGAGCTGAAAGGGCGGCCTCAAAGTGTGCTGAGAACCAGTGCGGTTGCTCGTGCTCTCTTCACCGTTAGAACGGCTTGGCGAAGGGCAAGGCAGTGTGACTGGAGAAACCCTCTCTCTTCTCCTCCGTGCAGGAGGCTTTCCTGGCGCCCCATGTCCCTAAAGGGAACACTCTACTGTTCCACAAGGACCAAAGTAAGGTTAGGGATTCCGTCCATGAATGGACTCGTGCAGAGTTTGGCCAGGACACCTTAAGCATGTAGTGCATGAAAGTTAGCATGCCCCTCTGGAGGCTGCTGCTGCCTCAGCATATGCCTTGGAAGAACACTGGGTGGCGGAAGTGTTCTTGGGGACCTGCGCCTCTGTCCACTATAAAAGTGCCCGGGTTCATCTCTGTGAATGCAGAGTGAGACGCAACAGCCAGTTCTCTTTGCCGGAAAACTTCCTGACCAAAACATTCAAAAGTGCCCCTGAGCAGAGCTGTAAAAGTTCGTACGTGGACCGTCAGGGCTCTCAGTGCGGAAGCTGAGGAGCAATAGGAAACAAGGTGCGCAGTGTCCCTTCTGAGTGTTCTTCACCTGTCGGCACTTTCTGGCAAGCCGTGACTCGACTTTAGAGGCAGTCTTGCAAACCGACAGTTTGCCCCTGAACACTGCTAGCCTTCTGGCAGGTTCAGGGCACCGCACACTGATCACGAAGTACAAAGAACCAAGGTCCGGGCAGAGCATCCACAATGCTTGGCGCCAGGCAGCCTTTGCCCAGAAGCCTCAGGCAAAGCAGTGGCTTGACGCGAGTGTGCTGTTCAGGACTCCTAGGACTCCTGGGGCTCACCACGTCGCATGGAAAAACACTGTGTTCCCAATGTGTCTTCTTGGGCGACCTCACCAAAAAGAGATACCTTAGACAATTGGGACTGGTTCCCTGCATGAAGGAGGAAAGGCAACACTCTGCTCTCTTCGCTGCCCACCTATTTGGCCAAGCGTTCCAAAGTCCTCCCGGACTTCGGCCTAGCAGCTCCTAGGTGGAATGCAGACGGTCCGCACTGCTGAACCACTGCTGCGATGAGGAAACACTGTGTTTACGGTTCCTACTGGGAACCCTTACCTGCCGTGTCTCTGTGGGAACAGAAGGTCGACTTCAGAGGCAGCCAGACAAACGTACAGTTTGCCCTTTCAACGCTACCTGTGGTTTTGTAAGACAGGCGCACACTGTTGCCTATCCCCAGAAATTAAATCCTCGAAGCCCTTCAGCCCATGCAGGAGCACCTGGGTGCCCAAATTTTCTCCGGGAAGCGCCAGGGTGCTGGTTGCGTCTCTTTCTCGTGGTCCAAAACTACAGAGACATGTGCTGGGTTCCATGTTGATATTGGTTCCCTAAAGCCAGGAGCATTACCTTCCCAGTGGGAGAGCTGAAAGGGCGGCCTCAAAGTGTGCTGAGAACCAGTGCGGTTGCTCGTGCTCTCTTCACCGTTAGAACGGCTTGGCGAAGGGCAAGGCAGTGTGACTGGAGAAACCCTCTCTCTTCTCCTCCGTGCAGGAGGCTTTCCTGGCGCCCCATGTCCCTAAAGGGAACACTCTACTGTTCCACAAGGACCAAAGTAAGGTTAGGGATTCCATCCATGAATGGACTCGTGCAGAGTTTGGCCAGGACACCTTAAGCATGTAGTGCATGAAAGTTAGCATGCCCCTCTGGAGGCTGCTGCTGCCTCAGCATATGCCTTGGAAGAACACTGGGTGGCGGAAGTGTTCTTGGGGCCCTGCGCCTCTGTCCACTCTAAAAGTGCCCCGGTTCATCTCTGTGAATGCAGAGTGAGCCGCAACAGCCTGTTCTCTTTGCCGGATAACTTCCTGACCAAAACATTCAAAAGTGCCCCTGAGCAGAGCTGTAACAGTTCGTACGTGGATCGTCAGGGCTCTCAGTGCTGAGGCTGAGGAGCAATAGGAAACAAGGTGCGCAGTGTCCCTTCTGGGTGTTCTTCACCTGTCGGCACTTTCTGGCAAGCCGTGACTCGACTTTAGAGGCAGGCTTGCAAACCCACAGTTTGCCCCTGAACACTGCTAGGCTTCTGGCAGGTTCAGGGCACCGCACACTGATCACGAAGTACAAAGAATCAAGGTCCGGGGAGAGCATCCACAATGCTTGGCGCCAGGCAGCCTTTGCCCAGAAGCCTCAGGCAAAGCAGTGGCTTGACGCGAGTGTGCTGTTCAGGACTCCTAGGACTCCTGGGGGCTCACCACGTCGCATGGAAAAACACTGTGTTCCCAATGTGTCTTCTTGGGCGACCTCACCAAAAAGAGATACCTTAGGCAATTGGGACTGGTTCCCTGCATGAAGGAGGAAAGGCAACACTCTGCTCTCTTCGCTGCCCACCTATTTGGCCAAGCGTTCCAAAGTCCTCCCGGACTCCGGCCTAGCAGCTCCTAGGTGGAATGCAGACGGTCCGCACTGCTGAACCACTGCTGCGATGAGGAAACACTGTGTTTACGGTTCCTACTGGGAACCCTTACCTGCCGTGTCTCTGTGGGAGCAGAAGGTCGACTTCAGAGGCAGCCAGACAAACGTACAGTTTGCCCTTTCAACGCTACCTGGGGTTCTGTAAGACACGCGGACACTGTTGTCTATCCCCAGAAATTATATCCTCGAAGCCCTTCAGCCCATGCAGGAGCACCTGGGTGCCCAAATTTTCTCCGGGAAGCGCCAGGGTGCTGGTTGCGTCTCTTTCTCGTGGTCCAAAACTACAGACACATGTGCTGGGATCCATGTTGATATTGGTTCCCTAAAGCCAGGAGCATTACTTTCCCAGTGGGAGAGCTGAAAGGGCGGCCTCAAAGTGTGCTGAGAACCAGAGCGGTTGCTCGTGCTCTCTTCACCGTTAGAACGGCTTGGCGAAGGGCAAGGCAGTGTGACTGGAGAAACCCTCTCTCTTCTCCTCCGTGCAGGAGGCTTTCCTGGCGCCCCATGTCCCTAAAGGGAACACTCTACTGTTCCACAAGGACCAAAGTAAGGTTAGGGATTCCGTCCATGAATGGACTCGTGCAGAGTTTGGCCAGGACACCTTAAGCATGTAGTGCATGAAAGTTAGCATGCCCCTCTGAAGGCTGCTGCTGCCTCAGCATATGCCTTGGAAGAACACTGGGTGGCGGAAGTGTTCTTGGGGCCCTGCGCCTCTGTCCACTATAAAAGTGCCCGGGTTCATCTCTGTGAATGCAGAGTGAGCCGCAACAGCCAGTTCTCTTTGCCGGAAAACTTCCTGACCAAAACATTCAAAAGTGCCCCTGAGCAGAGCTGTAAAAGTTCGTACGTGGACCGTCAGGGCTCTCAGTGCGGAAGCTGAGGAGCAATAGGAAACAAGGTGCGCAGTGTCCCTTCTGAGTGTTCTTCACCTGTCGGCACTTTCTGGCAAGCCGTGACTCGACTTTAGAGGCAGTCTTGCAAACCGACAGTTTGCCCCTGAGCACTGCTAGCCTTCTGGCAGGTTCAGGGCACCGCACACTGATCACGAAGTACAAACAACCAAGGTCCGGGCAGAGCATCCACAATGCTTGGCGCCAGGCAGCCTTTGCCCAGAAGCCTCAGGCAAAGCAGTGGCTTGACGCGAGTGTGCTGTTCAGGACTCCTAGGACTCCTGGGGCTCACCACGTCGCATGGAAAAACACTGTGTTCCCAATGTGTCTTCTTGGGCGACCTCACCAAAAAGAGATACCTTAGACAATTGGGACTGGTTCCCTGCATGAAGGAGGAAAGGCAACACTCTGCTCTCTTCGCTGCCCACCTATTTGGCCAAGCGTTCCAAAGTCCTCCCGGACTTCGGCCTAGCAGCTCCTAGGTGGAATGCAGACGGTCCGCACTGCTGAACCACTGCTGCGATGAGGAAACACTGTGTTTACGGTTCCTACTGGGAACCCTTACCTGCCGTGTCTCTGTGGGAACAGAAGGTCGACTTCAGAGGCAGCCAGACAAACGTACAGTTTGCCCTTTCAACGCTACCTGTGGTTTTGTAAGACAGGCGCACACTGTTGCCTATCCCCAGAAATTAAATCCTCGAAGCCCTTCAGCCCATGCAGGAGCACCTGGGTGCCCAAATTTTCTCCGGGAAGCGCCAGGGTGCTGGTTGCGTCTCTTTCTCGTGGTCCAAAACTACAGAGACATGTGCTGGGTTCCATGTTGATATTGGTTCCCTAAAGCCAGGAGCATTACCTTCCCAGTGGGAGAGCTGAAAGGGCGGCCTCAAAGTGTGCTGAGAACCAGTGCGGTTGCTCGTGCTCTCTTCACCGTTAGAACGGCTTGGCGAAGGGCAAGGCAGTGTGACTGGAGAAACCCTCTCTCTTCTCCTCCGTGCAGGAGGCTTTCCTGGCGCCCCATGTCCCTAAAGGGAACACTCTACTGTTCCACAAGGACCAAAGTAAGGTTAGGGATTCCATCCATGAATGGACTCGTGCAGAGTTTGGCCAGGACACCTTAAGCATGTAGTGCATGAAAGTTAGCATGCCCCTCTGGAGGCTGCTGCTGCCTCAGCATATGCCTTGGAAGAACACTGGGTGGCGGAAGTGTTCTTGGGGCCCTGCGCCTCTGTCCACTCTAAAAGTGCCCCGGTTCATCTCTGTGAATGCAGAGTGAGCCGCAACAGCCTGTTCTCTTTGCCGGATAACTTCCTGACCAAAACATTCAAAAGTGCCCCTGAGCAGAGCTGTAACAGTTCGTACGTGGATCGTCAGGGCTCTCAGTGCTGAGGCTGAGGAGCAATAGGAAACAAGGTGCGCAGTGTCCCTTCTGGGTGTTCTTCACCTGTCGGCACTTTCTGGCAAGCCGTGACTCGACTTTAGAGGCAGGCTTGCAAACCGACAGTTTGCCCCTGAACACTGCTAGGCTTCTGGCAGGTTCAGGGCACCGCACACTGATCACGAAGTACAAAGAATCAAGGTCCGGGGAGAGCATCCACAATGCTTGGCGCCAGGCAGCCTTTGCCCAGAAGCCTCAGGCAAAGCAGTGGCTTGACGCGAGTGTGCTGTTCAGGACTCCTAGGACTCCAGGGGGCTCACCACGTCGCATGGAAAAACACTGTGTTCCCAATGTGTCTTCTTGGGCGACCTCACCAAAAAGAGATACCTTAGGCAATTGGGACTGGTTCCCTGCATGAAGGAGGAAAGGCAACACTCTGCTCTCTTCGCTGCCCACCTATTTGGCCAAGCGTTCCAAAGTCCTCCCGGACTCCGGCCTAGCAGCTCCTAGGTGGAATGCAGACTGTCCGCACTGCTGAACCACTGCTGCGATGAGGAAACACTGTGTTTACGGTTCCTACTGGGAACCCTTACCTGCCGTGTCTCTGTGGGAACAGAAGGTCGACTTCAGAGGCAGCCAGACAAACGTACAGTTTGCCCTTTCAACGCTACCTGGGGTTCTGTAAGACACGCGGACACTGTTGTCTATCCCCAGAAATTATATCCTCGAAGCCCTTCAGCCCATGCAGGAGCACCTGGGTGCCCAAATTTTCTCCGGGAAGCGCCAGGGTGCTGGTTGCGTCTCTTTCTCGTGGTCCAAAACTACAGACACATGTGCTGGGATCCATGTTGATATTGGTTCCCTAAAGCCAGGAGGATTACTTTCCCAGTGGGAGAGCTGAAAGGGCGGCCTCAAAGTGTGCTGAGAACCAGTGCGGTTGCTCGTGCTCTCTTCACCGTTAGAACGGCTTGGCGAAGGGCAAGGCAGTGTGACTGGAGAAACCCTGTCTCTTCTCCTCTGTGCAGGAGGCTTTCCTGGCGCCCCATGTCCCTAAAGGGAACACTCTACTGTTCCACAAGGACCAAAGTAAGGTTAGGGATTCCGTCCATGAATGGACTCGTGCAGAGTTTGGCCAGGACACCTTAAGCATGTAGTGCATGAAAGTTAGCATGCCCCTCTGGAGGCTGCTGCTGCCTCAGCATATGCCTTGGAAGAACACTGGGTGGCGGAAGTGTTCTTGGGGCCCTGCGCCTCTGTCCACTATAAAAGTGCCCGGGTTCATCTCTGTGAATGCAGAGTGAGCCGCAACAGCCAGTTCTCTTTGCCGGAAAACTTCCTGACCAAAACATTCAAAAGTGCCCCTGAGCAGAGCTGTAAAAGTTCGTACGTGGACCGTCAGGGCTCTCAGTGCGGAAGCTGAGGAGCAATAGGAAACAAGGTGCGCAGTGTCCCTTCTGAGTGTTCTTCACCTGTCGGCACTTTCTGGCAAGCCGTGACTCGACTTTAGAGGCAGTCTTGCAAACCGACAGTTTGCCCCTGAACACTGCTAGGCTTCTGGCAGGTTCAGGGCACCGCACACTGATCACGAAGTACAAAGAACCAAGGTCCGGGGAGAGCATCCACAATGCTTGGCGCCAGGCAGCCTTTGCCCAGAAGCCTCAGGCAAAGCAGTGGCTTGACGCGAGTGTGCTGTTCAGGACTCCTAGGACTCCTGGGGGCTCACCACGTCGCATGGAAAAACACTGTGTTCCCAATGTGTCTTCTTGGGCGACCTCACCAAAAAGAGATACCTTAGGCAATTGGGACTGGTTCCCTGCATGAAGGAGGAAAGGCAACACTCTGCTCTCTTCGCTGCCCACCTATTTGGCCAAGCGTTCCAAAGTCCTCCCGGACTCCGGCCTAGCAGCTCCTAGGTGGAATGCAGACGGTCCGCACTGCTGAACCACTGCTGCGATGAGGAAACACTGTGTTTACGGTTCCTACTGGGAACCCTTACCTGCCGTGTCTCTGTGGGAGCAGAAGGTCGACTTCAGAGGCAGCCAGACAAACGTACAGTTTGCCCTTTCAACGCTACCTGGGGTTTTGTAAGACACGCGGACACTGTTGCCTATCCCCAGAAATTATATCCTCGAAGCCCTTCAGCCCATGCAGGAGCACCTGGGTGCCCAAATTTTCTCCGGGAAGCGCCAGGGTGCTGGTTGCGTCTCTTTCTCGTGGTCCAAAACTACAGACACATGTGCTGGGTTCCATGTTGATATTGGTTCCCTAAAGCCAGGAGCATTACCTTCCCAGTGGGAGAGCTGAAAGGGCGGCCTCAATGTGTGCTGAGAACCAGTGCGGTTGCTCGTGCTCTCTTCACCGTTAGAACGGCTTGGCGAAGGGCAAGGCAGTGTGACTGGAGAAACCCTCTCTCTTCTCCTCCGTGCAGGAGGCTTTCCTGGCGCCCCATGTCCCTAAAGGGAACACTCTACTGTTCCACAAGGACCAAAGTAAGGTTAGGGATTCCATCCATGAATGGACTCGTGCAGAGTTTGGCCAGGACACCTTAAGCATGTAGTGCATGAAAGTTAGCATGCCCCTCTGGAGGCTGCTGCTGCCTCAGCATATGCCTTGGAAGAACACTGGGTGGCGGAAGTGTTCTTGGGGCCCTGCGCCTCTGTCCACTCTAAAAGTGCCCCGGTTCATCTCTGTGAATGCAGAGTGAGCCGCAACAGCCAGTTCTCTTTGCCGGAAAACTTCCTGACCAAAACATTCAAAAGTGCCCCTGAGCAGAGCTGTAACAGTTCGTACGTGGATCGTCAGGGCTCTCAGTGCTGAGGCTGAGGAGCAATAGGAAACAAGGTGCGCAGTGTCCCTTCTGGGTGTTCTTCACCTGTCGGCACTTTCTGGCAAGCCGTGACTCGACTTTAGAGGCAGGCTTGCAAACCCACAGTTTGCCCCTGAACACTGCTAGGCTTCTGGCAGGTTCAGGGCACCGCACACTGATCACGAAGTACAAAGAATCAAGGTCCGGGGAGAGCATCCACAATGCTTGGCGCCAGGCAGCCTTTGCCCAGAAGCCTCAGGCAAAGCAGTGGCTTGACGCGAGTGTGCTGTTCAGGACTCCTAGGACTCCTGGGGGCTCACCACGTCGCATGGAAAAACACTGTGTTCCCAATGTGTCTTCTTGGGCGACCTCACCAAAAAGAGATACCTTAGGCAATTGGGACTGGTTCCCTGCATGAAGGAGGAAAGGCAACACTCTGCTCTCTTCGCTGCCCACCTATTTGGCCAAGCGTTCCAAAGTCCTCCCGGACTCCGGCCTAGCAGCTCCTAGGTGGAATGCAGACGGTCCGCACTGCTGAACCACTGCTGCGATGAGGAGACACTGTGTTTACGGTTCCTACTGGGAACCCTTACCTGCCGTGTCTCTGTGGGAGCAGAAGGTCGACTTCAGAGGCAGCCAGACAAACGTACAGTTTGCCCTTTCAACGCTACCTGGGGTTCTGTAAGACACGCGGACACTGTTGTCTATCCCCAGAAATTATATCCTCGAAGCCCTTCAGCCCATGCAGGAGCACCTGGGTGCCCAAATTTTCTCCGGGAAGCGCCAGGGTGCTGGTTGCGTCTCTTTCTCGTGGTCCAAAACTACAGACACATGTGCTGGGATCCATGTTGATATTGGTTCCCTAAAGCCAGGAGCATTACTTTCCCAGTGGGAGAGCTGAAAGGGCGGCCTCAAAGTGTGCTGAGAACCAGTGCGGTTGCTCGTGCTCTCTTCACCGTTAGAACGGCTTGGCGAAGGGCAAGGCAGTGTGACTGGAGAAACCCTCTCTCTTCTCCTCCGTGCAGGAGGCTTTCCTGGCGCCCCATGTCCCTAAAGGGAACACTCTACTGTTCCACAAGGACCAAAGTAAGGTTAGGGATTCCGTCCATGAATGGACTCGTGCAGAGTTTGGCCAGGACACCTTAAGCATGTAGTGCATGAAAGTTAGCATGCCCCTCTGGAGGCTGCTGCTGCCTCAGCATATGCCTTGGAAGAACACTGGGTGGCGGAAGTGTTCTTGGGGCCCTGCGCCTCTGTCCACTATAAAAGTGCCCGGGTTCATCTCTGTGAATGCAGAGTGAGCCGCAACAGCCAGTTCTCTTTGCCGGAAAACTTCCTGACCAAAACATTCAAAAGTGCCCCTGAGCAGAGCTGTAAAAGTTCGTACGTGGACCGTCAGGGCTCTCAGTGCGGAAGCTGAGGAGCAATAGGAAACAAGGTGCGCAGTGTCCCTTCTGAGTGTTCTTCACCTGTCGGCACTTTCTGGCAAGCCGTGACTCGACTTTAGAGGCAGTCTTGCAAACCGACAGTTTGCCCCTGAACACTGCTAGCCTTCTGGCAGGTTCAGGGCACCGCACACTGATCACGAAGTACAAAGAACCAAGGTCCGGGGAGAGCATCCACAATGCTTGGCGCCAGGCAGCCTTTGCCCAGAAGCCTCAGGCAAAGCAGTGGCTTGACGCGAGTGTGCTGTTCAGGACTCCTAGGACTCCTGGGGGCTCACCACGTCGCATGGAAAAACACTGTGTTCCCAATGTGTCTTCTTGGGCGACCTCACCAAAGAGAGATACCTTAGGCAATTGGGACTGGTTCCCTGCATGAAGGAGGAAAGGCAACACTCTGCTCTCTTCGCTGCCCACCTATTTGGCCAAGCGTTCCAAAGTCCTCCCGGACTCCGGCCTAGCAGCTCCTAGGTGGAATGCAGACGGTCCGCACTGCTGAACCACTGCTGCGATGAGGAAACACTGTGTTTACGGTTCCTACTGGGAACCCTTACCTGCCGTGTCTCTGTGGGAGCAGAAGGTCGACTTCAGAGGCAGCCAGACAAACGTACAGTTTGCCCTTTCAACGCTACCTGGGGTTCTGTAAGACACGCGGACACTGTTGTCTATCCCCAGAAATTATATCCTCGAAGCCCTTCAGCCCATGCAGGAGCACCTGGGTGCCCAAATTTTCTCCGGGAAGCGCCAGGGTGCTGGTTGCGTCTCTTTCTCGTGGTCCAAAACTACAGACACATGTGCTGGGATCCATGTTGATATTGGTTCCCTAAAGCCAGGAGCATTACTTTCCCAGTGGGAGAGCTGAAAGGGCGGCCTCAAAGTGTGCTGAGAACCAGTGCGGTTGCTCGTGCTCTCTTCACCGTTAGAACGGCTTGGCGAAGGGCAAGGCAGTGTGACTGGAGAAACCCTCTCTCTTCTCCTCCGTGCAGGAGGCTTTCCTGGCGCCCCATGTCCCTAAAGGGAACACTCTACTGTTCCACAAGGACCAAAGTAAGGTTAGGGATTCCGTCCATGAATGGACTCGTGCAGAGTTTGGCCAGGACACCTTAAGCATGTAGTGCATGAAAGTTAGCATGCCCCTCTGGAGGCTGCTGCTGCCTCAGCATATGCCTTGGAAGAACACTGGGTGGCGGAAGTGTTCTTGGGGCCCTGCGCCTCTGTCCACTATAAAAGTGCCCGGGTTCATCTCTGTGAATGCAGAGTGAGCCGCAACAGCCAGTTCTCTTTGCCGGAAAACTTCCTGACCAAAACATTCAAAAGTGCCCCTGAGCAGAGCTGTAAAAGTTCGTACGTGGACCGTCAGGGCTCTCAGTGCGGAAGCTGAGGAGCAATAGGAAACAAGGTGCGCAGTGTCCCTTCTGAGTGTTCTTCACCTGTCGGCACTTTCTGGCAAGCCGTGACTCGACTTTAGAGGCAGTCTTGCAAACCGACAGTTTGCCCCTGAACACTGCTAGCCTTCTGGCAGGTTCAGGGCACCGCACACTGATCACGAAGTACAAAGAACCAAGGTCCGGGGAGAGCATCCACAATGCTTGGCGCCAGGCAGCCTTTGCCCAGAAGCCTCAGGCAAAGCAGTGGCTTGACGCGAGTGTGCTGTTCAGGACTCCTAGGACTCCTGGGGGCTCACCACGTCGCATGGAAAAACACTGTGTTCCCAATGTGTCTTCTTGGGCGACCTCACCAAAAAGAGATACCTTAGACAATTGGGACTGGTTCCCTGCATGAAGGAGGAAAGGCAACACTCTGCTCTCTTCGCTGCCCACCTATTTGGCCAAGCGTTCCAAAGTCCTCCCGGACTTCGGCCTAGCAGCTCCTAGGTGGAATGCAGACGGTCCGCACTGCTGAACCACTGCTGCGATGAGGAAACACTGTGTTTACGGTTCCTACTGGGAACCCTTACCTGCCGTGTCTCTGTGGGAACAGAAGGTCGACTTCAGAGGCAGCCAGACAAACGTACAGTTTGCCCTTTCAACGCTACCTGTGGTTTTGTAAGACAGGCGCACACTGTTGCCTATCCCCAGAAATTAAATCCTCGAAGCCCTTCAGCCCATGCAGGAGCACCTGGGTGCCCAAATTTTCTCCGGGAAGCGCCAGGGTGCTGGTTGCGTCTCTTTCTCGTGGTCCAAAACTACAGAGACATGTGCTGGGTTCCATGTTGATATTGGTTCCCTAAAGCCAGGAGCATTACCTTCCCAGTGGGAGAGCTGAAAGGGCGGCCTCAAAGTGTGCTGAGAACCAGTGCGGTTGCTCGTGCTCTCTTCACCGTTAGAACGGCTTGGCGAAGGGCAAGGCAGTGTGACTGGAGAAACCCTCTCTCTTCTCCTCCGTGCAGGAGGCTTTCCTGGCGCCCCATGTCCCTAAAGGGAACACTCTACTGTTCCACAAGGACCAAAGTAAGGTTAGGGATTCCATCCATGAATGGACTCGTGCAGAGTTTGGCCAGGACACCTTAAGCATGTAGTGCATGAAAGTTAGCATGCCCCTCTGGAGGCTGCTGCTGCCTCAGCATATGCCTTGGAAGAACACTGGGTGGCGGAAGTGTTCTTGGGGCCCTGCGCCTCTGTCCACTCTAAAAGTGCCCCGGTTCATCTCTGTGAATGCAGAGTGAGCCGCAACAGCCTGTTCTCTTTGCCGGATAACTTCCTGACCAAAACATTCAAAAGTGCCCCTGAGCAGAGCTGTAACAGTTCGTACGTGGATCGTCAGGGCTCTCAGTGCTGAGGCTGAGGAGCAATAGGAAACAAGGTGCGCAGTGTCCCTTCTGGGTGTTCTTCACCTGTCGGCACTTTCTGGCAAGCCGTGACTCGACTTTAGAGGCAGGCTTGCAAACCCACAGTTTGCCCCTGAACACTGCTAGGCTTCTGGCAGGTTCAGGGCACCGCACACTGATCACGAAGTACAAAGAATCAAGGTCCGGGGAGAGCATCCACAATGCTTGGCGCCAGGCAGCCTTTGCCCAGAAGCCTCAGGCAAAGCAGTGGCTTGACGCGAGTGTGCTGTTCAGGACTCCTAGGACTCCTGGGGGCTCACCACGTCGCATGGAAAAACACTGTGTTCCCAATGTGTCTTCTTGGGCGACCTCACCAAAAAGAGATACCTTAGGCAATTGGGACTGGTTCCCTGCATGAAGGAGGAAAGGCAACACTCTGCTCTCTTCGCTGCCCACCTATTTGGCCAAGCGTTCCAAAGTCCTCCCGGACTCCGGCCTAGCAGCTCCTAGGTGGAATGCAGACGGTCCGCACTGCTGAACCACTGCTGCGATGAGGAAACACTGTGTTTACGGTTCCTACTGGGAACCCTTACCTGCCGTGTCTCTGTGGGAGCAGAAGGTCGACTTCAGAGGCAGCCAGACAAACGTACAGTTTGCCCTTTCAACGCTACCTGGGGTTCTGTAAGACACGCGGACACTGTTGTCTATCCCCAGAAATTATATCCTCGAAGCCCTTCAGCCCATGCAGGAGCACCTGGGTGCCCAAATTTTCTCCGGGAAGCGCCAGGGTGCTGGTTGCGTCTCTTTCTCGTGGTCCAAAACTACAGACACATGTGCTGGGATCCATGTTGATATTGGTTCCCTAAAGCCAGGAGCATTACTTTCCCAGTGGGAGAGCTGAAAGGGCGGCCTCAAAGTGTGCTGAGAACCAGTGCGGTTGCTCGTGCTCTCTTCACCGTTAGAACGGCTTGGCGAAGGGCAAGGCAGTGTGACTGGAGAAACCCTCTCTCTTCTCCTCCGTGCAGGAGGCTTTCCTGGCGCCCCATGTCCCTAAAGGGAACACTCTACTGTTCCACAAGGACCAAAGTAAGGTTAGGGATTCCGTCCATGAATGGACTCGTGCAGAGTTTGGCCAGGACACCTTAAGCATGTAGTGCATGAAAGTTAGCATGCCCCTCTGGAGGCTGCTGCTGCCTCAGCATATGCCTTGGAAGAACACTGGGTGGCGGAAGTGTTCTTGGGGCCCTGCGCCTCTGTCCACTATAAAAGTGCCCGGGTTCATCTCTGTGAATGCAGAGTGAGCCGCAACAGCCAGTTCTCTTTGCCGGAAAACTTCCTGACCAAAACATTCAAAAGTGCCCCTGAGCAGAGCTGTAAAAGTTCGTACGTGGACCGTCAGGGCTCTCAGTGCGGAAGCTGAGGAGCAATAGGAAACAAGGTGCGCAGTGTCCCTTCTGAGTGTTCTTCACCTGTCGGCACTTTCTGGCAAGCCGTGACTCGACTTTAGAGGCAGTCTTGCAAACCGACAGTTTGCCCCTGAACACTGCTAGCCTTCTGGCAGGTTCAGGGCACCGCACACTGATCACGAAGTACAAAGAACCAAGGTCCGGGGAGAGCATCCACAATGCTTGGCGCCAGGCAGCCTTTGCCCAGAAGCCTCAGGCAAAGCAGTGGCTTGACGCGAGTGTGCTGTTCAGGACTCCTAGGACTCCTGGGGCTCACCACGTCGCATGGAAAAACACTGTGTTCCCAATGTGTCTTCTTGGGCGACCTCACCAAAAAGAGATACCTTAGGCAATTGGGACTGGTTCCCTGCATGAAGGAGGAAAGGCAACACTCTGCTCTCTTCGCTGCCCACCTATTTGGCCAAGCGTTCCAAAGTCCTCCCGGACTCCGGCCTAGCAGCTCCTAGGTGGAATGCAGACGGTCCGCACTGCTGAACCACTGCTGCGATGAGGAAACACTGTGTTTACGGTTCCTACTGGGAACCCTTACCTGCCGTGTCTCTGTGGGAACAGAAGGTCGACTTCAGAGGCAGCCAGACAAACGTACAGTTTGCCCTTTCAACGCTACCTGTGGTTTTGTAAGACAGGCGCACACTGTTGCCTATCCCCAGAAATTAAATCCTCGAAGCCCTTCAGCCCATGCAGGAGCACCTGGGTGCCCAAATTTTCTCCGGGAAGCGCCAGGGTGCTGGTTGCGTCTCTTTCTCGTGGTCCAAAACTACAGAGACATGTGCTGGGTTCCATGTTGATATTGGTTCCCTAAAGCCAGGAGCATTACCTTCCCAGTGGGAGAGCTGAAAGGGCGGCCTCAAAGTGTGCTGAGAACCAGTGCGGTTGCTCGTGCTCTCTTCACCGTTAGAACGGCTTGGCGAAGGGCAAGGCAGTGTGACTGGAGAAACCCTCTCTCTTCTCCTCCGTGCAGGAGGCTTTCCTGGCGCCCCATGTCCCTAAAGGGAACACTCTACTGTTCCACAAGGACCAAAGTAAGGTTAGGGATTCCATCCATGAATGGACTCGTGCAGAGTTTGGCCAGGACACCTTAAGCATGTAGTGCATGAAAGTTAGCATGCCCCTCTGGAGGCTGCTGCTGCCTCAGCATATGCCTTGGAAGAACACTGGGTGGCGGAAGTGTTCTTGGGGCCCTGCGCCTCTGTCCACTCTAAAAGTGCCCCGGTTCATCTCTGTGAATGCAGAGTGAGCCGCAACAGCCTGTTCTCTTTGCCGGATAACTTCCTGACCAAAACATTCAAAAGTGCCCCTGAGCAGAGCTGTAACAGTTCGTACGTGGATCGTCAGGGCTCTCAGTGCTGAGGCTGAGGAGCAATAGGAAACAAGGTGCGCAGTGTCCCTTCTGGGTGTTCTTCACCTGTCGACACTTTCTGGCAAGCCGTGACTCGACTTTAGAGGCAGTCTTGCAAACCGACAGTTTGCCCCTGAACACTGCTAGGCTTCTGGCAGGTTCAGGGCACCGCACACTGATCACGAAGTACAAAGAATCAAGGTCCGGGGAGAGCATCCACAATGCTTGGCGCCAGGCAGCCTTTGCCCAGAAGCCTCAGGCAAAGCAGTGGCTTGACGCGAGTGTGCTGTTCAGGACTCCTAGGACTCCTGGGGGCTCACCACGTCGCATGGAAAAACACTGTGTTCCCAATGTGTCTTCTTGGGCGACCTCACCAAAAAGAGATACCTTAGGCAATTGGGACTGGTTCCCTGCATGAAGGAGGAAAGGCAACACTCTGCTCTCTTCGCTGCCCACCTATTTGGCCAAGCGTTCCAAAGTCCTCCCGGACTCCGGCCTAGCAGCTCCTAGGTGGAATGCAGACTGTCCGCACTGCTGAACCACTGCTGCGATGAGGAAACACTGTGTTTACGGTTCCTACTGGGAACCCTTACCTGCCGTGTCTCTGTGGGAACAGAAGGTCGACTTCAGAGGCAGCCAGACAAACGTACAGTTTGCCCTTTCAACGCTACCTGGGGTTCTGTAAGACACGCGGACACTGTTGTCTATCCCCAGAAATTATATCCTCGAAGCCCTTCAGCCCATGCAGGAGCACCTGGGTGCCCAAATTTTCTCCGGGAAGCGCCAGGGTGCTGGTTGCGTCTCTTTCTCGTGGTCCAAAACTACAGACACATGTGCTGGGATCCATGTTGATATTGGTTCCCTAAAGCCAGGAGCATTACTTTCCCAGTGGGAGAGCTGAAAGGGCGGCCTCAAAGTGTGCTGAGAACCAGTGCGGTTGCTCGTGCTCTCTTCACCGTTAGAACGGCTTGGCGAAGGGCAAGGCAGTGTGACTGGAGAAACCCTGTCTCTTCTCCTCCGTGCAGGAGGCTTTCCTGGCGCCCCATGTCCCTAAAGGGAACACTCTACTGTTCCACAAGGACCAAAGTAAGGTTAGGGATTCCGTCCATGAATGGACTCGTGCAGAGTTTGGCCAGGACACCTTAAGCATGTAGTGCATGAAAGTTAGCATGCCCCTCTGGAGGCTGCTGCTGCCTCAGCATATGCCTTGGAAGAACACTGGGTGGCGGAAGTGTTCTTGGGGCCCTGCGCCTCTGTCCACTCTAAAAGTGCCCGGGTTCATCTCTGTGAATGCAGAGTGAGCCGCAACAGCCAGTTCTCTTTGCCGGAAAACTTCCTGACCAAAACATTCAAAAGTGCCCCTGAGCAGAGCTGTAAAAGTTCGTACGTGGACCGTCAGGGCTCTCAGTGCGGAAGCTGAGGAGCAATAGGAAACAAGGTGCGCAGTGTCCCTTCTGAGTGTTCTTCACCTGTCGGCACTTTCTGGCAAGCCGTGACTCGACTTTAGAGGCAGTCTTGCAAACCGACAGTTTGCCCCTGAACACTGCTAGGCTTCTGGCAGGTTCAGGGCACCGCACACTGATCACGAAGTACAAAGAACCAAGGTCCGGGGAGAGCATCCACAATGCTTGGCGCCAGGCAGCCTTTGCCCAGAAGCCTCAGGCAAAGCAGTGGCTTGACGCGAGTGTGCTGTTCAGGACTCCTAGGACTCCTGGGGGCTCACCACGTCGCATGGAAAAACACTGTGTTCCCAATGTGTCTTCTTGGGCGACCTCACCAAAAAGAGATACCTTAGGCAATTGGGACTGGTTCCCTGCATGAAGGAGGAAAGGCAACACTCTGCTCTCTTCGCTGCCCACTTATTTGGCCAAGCGTTCCAAAGTCCTCCCGGACTCCGGCCTAGCAGCTCCTAGGTGGAATGCAGACGGTCCGCACTGCTGAACCACTGCTGCGATGAGGAAACACTGTGTTTACGGTTCCTACTGGGAACCCTTACCTGCCGTGTCTCTGTGGGAGCAGAAGGTCGACTTCAGAGGCAGCCAGACAAACGTACAGTTTGCCCTTTCAACGCTACCTGGGGTTTTGTAAGACACGCGGACACTGTTGCCTATCCCCAGAAATTATATCCTCGAAGCCCTTCAGCCCATGCAGGAGCACCTGGGTGCCCAAATTTTCTCCGGGAAGCGCCAGGGTGCTGGTTGCGTCTCTTTCTCGTGGTCCAAAACTACAGAGACATGTGCTGGGATCCATGTTGATATTGGTTCCCTAAAGCCAGGAGCATTACCTTCCCAGTGGGAGAGCTGAAAGGGCGGCCTCAAAGTGTGCTGAGAACCAGTGCGGTTGCTCGTGCTCTCTTCACCGTTAGAACGGCTTGGCGAAGGGCAAGGCAGTGTGACTGGAGAAACCCTCTCTCTTCTCCTCCGTGCAGGAGGCTTTCCTGGCGCCCCATGTCCCTAAAGGGAACACTCTACTGTTCCACAAGGACCAAAGTAAGGTTAGGGATTCCGTCCATGAATGGACTCGTGCAGAGTTTGGCCAGGACACCTTAAGCATGTAGTGCATGAAAGTTAGCATGCCCCTCTGGAGGCTGCTGCTGCCTCAGCATATGCCTTGGAAGAACACTGGGTGGCGGAAGTGTTCTTGGGGCCCTGCGCCTCTGTCCACTCTAAAAGTGCACCGGTTCATCTCTGTGAATGCAGAGTGAGCCGCAACAGCCTGTTCTCTTTGCCGGATAACTTCCTGACCAAAACATTCAAAAGTGCCCCTGAGCAGAGCTGTAACAGTTCGTACGTGGATCGTCAGGGCTCTCAGTGCTGAGGCTGAGGAGCAATAGGAAACAAGGTGCGCAGTGTCCCTTCTGGGTGTTCTTCACCTGTCGGCACTTTCTGGCAAGCCGTGACTCGACTTTAGAGGCAGGCTTGCAAACCCACAGTTTGCCCCTGAACACTGCTAGGCTTCTGGCAGGTTCAGGGCACCGCACACTGATCACGAAGTACAAAGAATCAAGGTCCGGGGAGAGCATCCACAATGCTTGGCGCCAGGCAGCCTTTGCCCAGAAGCCTCAGGCAAAGCAGTGGCTTGACGCGAGTGTGCTGTTCAGGACTCCTAGGACTCCTGGGGGCTCACCACGTCGCATGGAAAAACACTGTGTTCCCAATGTGTCTTCTTGGGCGACCTCACCAAAAAGAGATACCTTAGGCAATTGGGACTGGTTCCCTGCATGAAGGAGGAAAGGCAACACTCTGCTCTCTTCGCTGCCCACCTATTTGGCCAAGCGTTCCAAAGTCCTCCCGGACTCCGGCCTAGCAGCTCCTAGGTGGAATGCAGACGGTCCGCACTGCTGAACCACTGCTGCGATGAGGAAACACTGTGTTTACGGTTCCTACTGGGAACCCTTACCTGCCGTGTCTCTGTGGGAGCAGAAGGTCGACTTCAGAGGCAGCCAGACAAACGTACAGTTTGCCCTTTCAACGCTACCTGGGGTTCTGTAAGACACGCGGACACTGTTGTCTATCCCCAGAAATTATATCCTCGAAGCCCTTCAGCCCATGCAGGAGCACCTGGGTGCCCAAATTTTCTCCGGGAAGCGCCAGGGTGCTGGTTGCGTCTCTTTCTCGTGGTCCAAAACTACAGACACATGTGCTGGGATCCATGTTGATATTGGTTCCCTAAAGCCAGGAGCATTACTTTCCCAGTGGGAGAGCTGAAAGGGCGGCCTCAAAGTGTGCTGAGAACCAGTGCGGTTGCTCGTGCTCTCTTCACCGTTAGAACGGCTTGGCGAAGGGCAAGGCAGTGTGACTGGAGAAACCCTCTCTCTTCTCCTCCGTGCAGGAGGCTTTCCTGGCGCCCCATGTCCCTAAAGGGAACACTCTACTGTTCCACAAGGACCAAAGTAAGGTTAGGGATTCCGTCCATGAATGGACTCGTGCAGAGTTTGGCCAGGACACCTTAAGCATGTAGTGCATGAAAGTTAGCATGCCCCTCTGGAGGCTGCTGCTGCCTCAGCATATGCCTTGGAAGAACACTGGGTGGCGGAAGTGTTCTTGGGGCCCTGCGCCTCTGTCCACTATAAAAGTGCCCGGGTTCATCTCTGTGAATGCAGAGTGAGCCGCAACAGCCAGTTCTCTTTGCCGGAAAACTTCCTGACCAAAACATTCAAAAGTGCCCCTGAGCAGAGCTGTAAAAGTTCGTACGTGGACCGTCAGGGCTCTCAGTGCGGAAGCTGAGGAGCAATAGGAAACAAGGTGCGCAGTGTCCCTTCTGAGTGTTCTTCACCTGTCGGCACTTTCTGGCAAGCCGTGACTCGACTTTAGAGGCAGTCTTGCAAACCCACAGTTTGCCCCTGAACACTGCTAGGCTTCTGGCAGGTTCAGGGCACCGCACACTGATCACGAAGTACAAAGAACCAAGGTCCGGGGAGAGCATCCACAATGCTTGGCGCCAGGCAGCCTTTGCCCAGAAGCCTCAGGCAAAGCAGTGGCTTGACGCGAGTGTGCTGTTCAGGACTCCTAGGACTCCTGGGGGCTCACCACGTCGCATGGAAAAACACTGTGTTCCCAATGTGTCTTCTTGGGCGACCTCACCAAAAAGAGATACCTTAGGCAATTGGGACTGGTTCCCTGCATGAAGGAGGAAAGGCAACACTCTGCTCTCTTCGCTGCCCACCTATTTGGCCAAGCGTTCCAAAGTCCTCCCGGACTCCGGCCTAGCAGCTCCTAGGTGGAATGCAGACGGTCCGCACTGCTGAACCACTGCTGCGATGAGGAAACACTGTGTTTACGGTTCCTACTGGGAACCCTTACCTGCCGTGTCTCTGTGGGAGCAGAAGGTCGACTTCAGAGGCAGCCAGACAAACGTACAGTTTGCCCTTTCAACGCTACCTGTGGTTTTGTAAGACAGGCGCACACTGTTGCCTATCCCCAGAAATTAAATCCTCGAAGCCCTTCAGCCCATGCAGGAGCACCTGGGTGCCCAAATTTTCTCCGGGAAGCGCCAGGGTGCTGGTTGCGTCTCTTTCTCGTGGTCCAAAACTACAGAGACATGTGCTGGGTTCCATGTTGATATTGGTTCCCTAAAGCCAGGAGCATTACCTTCCCAGTGGGAGAGCTGAAAGGGCGGCCTCAAAGTGTGCTGAGAACCAGTGCGGTTGCTCGTGCTCTCTTCACCGTTAGAACGGCTTGGCGAAGGGCAAGGCAGTGTGACTGGAGAAACCCTCTCTCTTCTCCTCCGTGCAGGAGGCTTTCCTGGCGCCCCATGTCCCTAAAGGGAACACTCTACTGTTCCACAAGGACCAAAGTAAGGTTAGGGATTCCATCCATGAATGGACTCGTGCAGAGTTTGGCCAGGACACCTTAAGCATGTAGTGCATGAAAGTTAGCATGCCCCTCTGGAGGCTGCTGCTGCCTCAGCATATGCCTTGGAAGAACACTGGGTGGCGGAAGTGTTCTTGGGGCCCTGCGCCTCTGTCCACTCTAAAAGTGCCCCGGTTCATCTCTGTGAATGCAGAGTGAGCCGCAACAGCCTGTTCTCTTTGCCGGATAACTTCCTGACCAAAATATTCAAAAGTGCCCCTGAGCAGAGCTGTAACAGTTCTTACGTGGATCGTCAGGGCTCTCAGTGCTGAGGCTGAGGAGCAATAGGAAACAAGGTGCGCAGTGTCCCTTCTGGGTGTTCTTCACCTGTCGGCACTTTCTGGCAAGCCGTGACTCGACTTTAGAGGCAGGCTTGCAAACCCACAGTTTGCCCCTGAACACTGCTAGGCTTCTGGCAGGTTCAGGGCACCGCACACTGATCACGAAGTACAAAGAATCAAGGTCCGGGGAGAGCATCCACAATGCTTGGCGCCAGGCAGCCTTTGCCCAGAAGCCTCAGGCAAAGCAGTGGCTTGACGCGAGTGTGCTGTTCAGGACTCCTAGGACTCCTGGGGGCTCACCACGTCGCATGGAAAAACACTGTGTTCCCAATGTGTCTTCTTGGGCGACCTCACCAAAAAGAGATACCTTAGGCAATTGGGACTGGTTCCCTGCATGAAGGAGGAAAGGCAACACTCTGCTCTCTTCGCTGCCCACCTATTTGGCCAAGCGTTCCAAAGTCCTCCCGGACTCCGGCCTAGCAGCTCCTAGGTGGAATGCAGACTGTCCGCACTGCTGAACCACTGCTGCGATGAGGAAACACTGTGTTTACGGTTCCTACTGGGAACCCTTACCTGCCGTGTCTCTGTGGGAGCAGAAGTTCGACTTCAGAGGCAGCCAGACAAACGTACAGTTTGCCCTTTCAACGCTACCTGGAGTTCTGTAAGACACGCGGACACTGTTGTCTATCCCCAGAAATTATATCCTCGAAGCCCTTCAGCCCATGCAGGAGCACCTGGGTGCCCAAATTTTCTCCGGGAAGCGCCAGGGTGCTGGTTGCGTCTCTTTCTCGTGGTCCAAAACTACAGAGACATGTGCTGGGTTCCATGTTGATATTGGTTCCCTAAAGCCAGGAGCATTACCTTCCCAGTGGGAGAGCTGAAAGTGCGGCCTCAAAGTGTGCTGAGAACCAGTGCGGTTGCTCGTGCTCTCTTCACCGTTAGAACGGCTTGGCGAAGGGCAAGGCAGTGTGACTGGAGAAACCCTCTCTCTTCTCCTCCGTGCAGGAGGCTTTCCTGGCGCGCCATGTCCCTAAAGGGAACACTCTACTGTTCCA